>NC_046635.1:8095000-8395000 GCF_900324485.2 Mastacembelus armatus | reverse complement strand
CTGTGCCTTGCCACAATTCTGTCTCTGAGCTCCTTGGGCAGTTCCTTCGACCTCATGATTCTCATTTGCTCTCACATGCACTGTGAACTGTAAGGTCTTATATAGACAGGTGTGTGCCTTTCCTAATCAAGTCCAATCAGTTTAATTAAACACAGCTGGACTCCAATGAAGGAGCAGAACCATCTCAAGGAGGATCAGAAGAAATGGACAGCATGTGAGTTAAATATGAGTGTCACTGCAAAGGGTCTGAATACTTATGACCGTGTGATATTTCAGTTTTTCTTTTTTAATAAATTTGCAAAAATTTCTACATTTCTGTTTTTTTCTGTCAAGATGGGGTGCTGAGTGTACATTAATGAGAAATAAAATGAACTTTTTTGATTTTGGCAAATGGCTGCAATGACACAAAGAGTGAAAAATTTAAAGGGGTCTGAATACTTTCCGTACCCACTGTATATGTGCAATGTGCCTGCTTGAGAGAACATGAATGAGTGAGTGTGTATGTGTTCAAGTAAGTGTGTAGTAGTAGGATATGAGGCATGGTGACTGGATCTACATTAATTAAGGACTACGTGAGGAAGTAAAAATAAATGCAGAGCAGAGGGAGAAAGCCTGGATGGATAATGAACAGAGAGAAGCAAAGAAGGTGAGGCACAGAGGGTGGATATGACCTTTCCACAGATGAGCATCATAATGTCTCACACACACACACGCACACACACGCGCGCGCACACACACACACAGACAGAGACAGAGACAGACACACAATATCCAGATACATCCAAATATCCAGTCTTGGTTCAAATCTGCACGTTTTCCTACGAATGGAAAGATTCCTCAGACATGCACCACTGTTTTTGGCTGCTGTTTTATCTATTTGTTGTAGGCCAGGAGTCATTTCTTTATCTGTTGCAGCACGCATTGCTTGTTCTTGTACATTATGGTTCAAGAAGATCTGTTCAAATGAATAATGTTTAGGCTCTCAGCAAGTGACAGCCAGTTATGCATGAGAACTTTTATTTCTTTGTCCACTGAAAGGCATCTTCACAGAGTCCCTCCTCTACATACCGACTTGAGCCTACTTTATTACAACCCTTGTCTTATCCACTTTCTTGCTCTTCTTAGTTTACTTTGGTTTCTTCTGCTTTTTACTGATTTCACGACATGACTTGCACAGTACTTTAATTTTGCAGGTCAAATGGTACAGTAAGCACATTCAACCACCATATAAATTCATCCCTTTGGAATCAAAAACACAACCAAGAACAGCTTTGAAATAGTCTATCATAAGAAAATCCGTCAAATCTGTTCTTTATGAACTGCATATATTATATTCTGAGGTGAGACATATATTTTTTTATTTTACAGGGGCCCTGTTAACGATTTAAATAGAGACTGCTGTAGTGCTACTTAAATGATATTGTTTCAGAGCAGGCGTTATCTCTTAGCCACAAACTGCTAAATTAAGAGATCAATGCAACATTATTCAGACCAACAGTTTGGCTTATTAAGATGCATGTTTGCAATCGGCTGGCTAAACAGTTAACATTAGTTACTTTCATTTTCAGCCTCTGCCCATTTCAGTCCATCTCCATCTGTCCTTGTGTGACAACACGACCAGCAAAGCTTGTTCACATCGGTAGACAACAGTGACATTGCCCAGCAAAAGGTCAAATGCTAAGACGGCTACCACCAGAGTAATAGTCTGAGAAACCATAGAGGTTTTGTGTACATTAGTGTAAATTAGATCCAGTATGTATTGCAGTCCAATATTTGTACTTTCTTTATCTGTAGGTTTGAGTGTATGAACATACCAATGAACTAGAAAATAACATTCACATTTAGTAAATGTCTAAGGCCTTTTCGCAAAACTGTTTTTAAAAGCTAGAAAGATCTTCAAAGTAAGAGCAATATATATTTAGCTTTTACTTTAAGCTATTTCTAAATTATCCCAAAAGTTTCTATGTGAAAACAAACTGTAGAAAAGGACTAAAATGAGGAGTTACACAAAAAGCTTAAAACATTACTTCAGTTTGATGACCAACAAAGTGCTTCTAGTGGCATATATTAATCTGGAGTACTGGACAAATTTGGTAAACGCTGTCCCTGAAATTCATAATTGCTTGTTTCTGCTTATCCTACTGGGAAAAGGTGTCATATGTAATGAAGAAACTTGAAGTACTGAAAACCCCTCAGAGACAGAATAGCCAATACACCACAGCTTCTCTTAAACATTCTGCTACACTGCTTTTTGTTATTACACCGGGACCAGAAGGTGGGACAGGCAGCTGACTCTGCACATATGAAGAGGGGAAGTAGAGCCAACAACAAAGACCAGCAGCAGACAGACAGCTAGACAAGCAACCCAATCCCCACAATGACACAGGAATGCGTGCAGAGCCGGAACAGAACGAACACATACAGCTACAACAACAACTACTCCAAATGGAGCCTCACTGGAGCCTAATTCCTCAGACACACACAACACACACACACACAGACTAGTACAGAGTAGCTGGGGACCAAACAGAATGTTAATGCTGTCCTGGTGCAGAGAGGTAGAGGGAGGGAAGGATCCCAGATGAATTATAAATCACTGGGCAGGGCTGGACGGAGGGATGTAAGGACGGAGCGATGAAAGACCTGCTGCTGCAGAGCACAGGCAGCTGAGGGCTGGGGCGGTGCCTGCTTAAAGAGGGGGCAGGGAACTGATGCCTGACTGAGGCAGTGGTGAGGGCAGTGCATATTCTTAAGAATAGGGATATGCTCCTAAGCACAAGCACATTTTGTTACACACACAGCAATTTTTGAGGGTGTGTTTGTGCATGTCAGTAGAGCTGCAACAAATCTTCGAGTAAATTGAGGAATTCAATTACAAAAAATCCTTGAAGCAAATTCTTTTCCTCGAGGATCTGTTTAATTACTATCACTTGCATTATCGGACCTGCTCTGCCTAGGGATCATTGTTCCACACGGACTGTAATCACTGTCGCACAATGCATTTCAGTATCAAAAGTTAGCGCTATGGCAGAGAGCGAAACCATCCGTAAAAGGCAGAAAATGTTGAAAGTTTAGGATCATTTCAAACTTAAAAAAAGAAGACAACACAATGCAATGCGTGTATTGTAGAGTAGAACTGGCGAACCACAACAGAACTTCGTCAATGCTTCAACATCTGAACAGAAAACATCCGGTTGTGAACCAGACCAGCTTACCCAGCAGGGCCGACACAAGGTAACGCCAAAGCCCGTCTTCTACTCGACATTCTCTGGTAATGTCAACATTGATATTAGTGATTGGTGATTAAGATAAACACAGCGGCGCTAGTTAGAACGTACCCGTCATTTCTGTCATGCATTACACAATAGAATTATTGTTTAAAAATGCAAGTCTATTTTATTACTGGAGTAATTGCTGAAATAGTCGGTAGAATACTCCACTCCAAAAATAATCGATAGCTGCAGCCCTACATGTCAGTAAAGAAACCTGAAGTATGCGGATGTCACTTAAAAGTCTTGGACAAACTCAAGAATGATTGCCTTTGATATCATGTGTCAATATCTCCTAGATGACAAACCCCAGTTAACTTTCAGATCAGATTATTTATGAATTCACAGCATAAAAAGAGAGTCCTTTCACATGACATTGCATAAAGTCAGCACCTCAGTTACATTACACACTCCCATTGCTGCCATGTGCATGTATTCAATTCAATTCAATTCAATCTCGTTAGCTAAAATATGATTGCCATAATCCTAACAACAGTAAGGTGAATAATGGTGCAGAACAAACACAACAAACAGCTAGGTAAACAACCAACCAACCATGCAGAGTCTGTGGCAGGCAACGCTCATTTGTAATGGAACAATCAATAAACCCATCAGATTGGACAGAAAGGCTCAAATTAGTGGTTAGACCAAGTGCTGTTCAGGACACCTTGAACTGTCACTAGTGAGGCCAGAAAACACCACACCTCTACATTCCTTCCATCACCACACCAGAGATTAAAGTACCGACTGAAAATGTGAACTATAAACTGAAGTCAGCTGACAACAAATATCCTTTGCCCCAGTCCATAAGAAGACCAAGTGTCAATTCTTCTGACCCCAGACCAGCAACTTGATATGATTTTAACCTAATGCCTAGATTTGCTTCATCTCAAAATTTAAGTCTTTGTGTCTAAGAGTTATGTGTACTGTCTAGAATGAAAACTGCAGTAACTGAAAGAGCTAATGCCCTGAGGGAATTGTTCTTCCGGTGTTCACAAGGTATCACTTCTTAGCATCTCAGCCTGTACACAGATGTGTACAGACACACACACACACACACACACACACACACACACACACACACAAAGTCATCAACATATGTATGCAATTTAGCCAATTAAAGCTTTAACCCGTAACCCAGTGCAGCCCTACCGCAGAGGTAATGCAACTGTTTTCATGTGAGAGGGAAAAGACAGAGGATAAAAAATATTTATTACAATGAGAAAATATAAAAAGGGGTGAATCATACAATATTAAAAAACAGCTGAGGTTTTCATTCCTGGGGCCATTTTCCTTTCATAAGGGTGATACAAAACTGATATGCATTTAAGCACCAATGCAGTGCTTTTATAATAATGTACAACATAGTCGGCATCAACTTGGTGGCATGCTCTGCTATGACCATATTATACTGAGTTTGAAGCAAATGTGTACTATGCAATATTTGGAACATGCATAGATTCTAACACTACATATTAGTTAGAACAGCACAGATTCAGGATGTCAGTGATTAATCAATGCCATATTATTTTGTTTTAAAAATAAACTACCCAGTGATGTAGGAAATAAGATGCAGAATAACAACCTGAAAACATGTTTTTGTTGCAGTACCAGGCAATGAAAGTAGAGAGTTGAGAAGGCGTTTTATGTGTGTGTGCTGCCTTACTCTGTAGGATTATCTTTATTTTACCACTTGTGTATGACTAGAATAGTGCACTCAAGACCTGGCACTATGTAGCTGATGAGTCCTGCACAACAAAGTAATACTTTGAAAATCCCAGATGAGTTACATTCTGTCAGCTCTCCAACTTAGCTAGTTGTACTAAGACTCATTTAAAAAAAAAAAACAAAAACAAAAAACTAAGACTAATGCTATATTACCAGCTCCAATGTTTCATAGCCGCTCCCAAGTACAGTCAGGAAAAGCAGTGGAGCATGTTAGTTATGCTGCTGCAGCTATGATACTTACACTGGTCTTTAGGGAAAAGCAGTGCATTACACAAGCCTCAAACACTATGGAAGTTGAAGTTAAGGACCTTCTAAGCAACATCCAATCTAGAGGTGGAATGAAAATGTCATTGACTCCTGTGGCTGGCAAAGTTGTCACAGCAGTATTTGTGTATCTCAGGCACATTAATTCCTCCGGAGCAGCTGCATTTGCCAAGTGAACTAGCGACAGCTTTAAAACTATATGCATTTTCTAAGACATATCTAGTGATACTGAAGTGTGATCAGTGTTTCCTCTTGATAGATCTGGTCTTGTCAACAGCACCTTTCACTGTTAAAAACAAGAATGCTGAATTGCTGTGTCTGCCATGTTAACAGCTTCTACTTTATGTTCACCACTAATGCCTGTAAAAATGTAATTGTTAACTGTATTTGTTGAGTAGCAATTTTTATAGCATTAAATTGTTGTGTTACGATTCAAAAAAATGCACAAAAATCTCAATTTAGGGTCTTTATCAAAGAAAATACAAATCAGATTTTGTATCATATAAATTAATCCTTAATAAAGATCAAAATTGTAAACAATGTCTAAGAAATCTAGAGCAGGGGTGGGGAGAGCAGTATAGCCATCTTAGATACAATGATAAAGTTGAACAAAGAACCTGAAGACAAAAAAAACACAAGCAAGTTCTGTGGAAAACAAAGAGAGGAATATAAATTAAACACAATTGAGGGGTAACTACTGCCAAAAAAAATCACCACCATAGCCAAAGTTAAGAAGAGAGCTGAAGTTAAAATAGTAAAACAACAACATGCAAAATAAGGTTAGGGAAAGCCAAAATAATACTGAAGATATTGTTTTTTTGTTTCCCATTCAATTGTCCAGAGGGAGTTCTCATGCAAACCAATGATAGACCTTTGGGTGCTCTCATAAAGCTGCCAAACAAACCCCTGATCTTCTTCACTTCTTACAGCCATCCCCTACCCCCACACTCCAAGGCTGGAATTTCCTGTTGATGGCCCAGTGCAAACGCCCACTCTCTTATGGAAAACTTACTTTGAAGATGTGCACAAGAGACAGAAGGAGAAAGCTAGAGAATAGAAATGCATGCCATGATGGTGCCTTCTGGCATAATTTGAAACTTTACACTGCTGGCACACTCTGCTATTTACAAATGCCACAGAGACATACTACTAAAATTACACCAGTGGAAAATACACAAATGTGACAAGAGGGAACAGAAGTTGTTGACTGGGCTATAAAATAGGGGTTGATTGTAATGACAGAATATTGGACAGGAAAGCAAATTTCAGCTAGAGGCATTCACAGTCTAATTCACAGACAGAGGTTGTTGAAGGAGTCCCTGATCAAGGCCCATTTTCTGTTCTTAATAGTAGTAAAGTGGCTGTAAGCAGGTCCAGCGTGGTGGGGATTCAATTCAGAAGACAAGAGGTGCATTGAGGCTAGGGAAAAGGGATAGATGATACTGGTGTGTGAATGTACAGCCCCAAAACCCAGCCTACTCAGGTTTCTTCCACAAAGCTTCCATTTTACCATGGCGGAGCCCCCCACCTCCTCCTCCTCCTCATCATCATCTTGCAGACAGATGCACATCCCTCCTCAGCTTCTCGCCCTATTGTGATTGTCTGGCAATTTGAATTTGCTCTCAGCATGTCCTTTTATGTTATGGCATAATGCAGTATGTAACGGTTGAACACCATAAGGAATAACAGATACACTCTTAACTGTCAGTCCTCTGTGTAAATGATGTAATGTCACATGATTTTCAGGGAGCACTGGAGGAGGGACAGAGTTGCAAGGCATTGTATTTTTTCCTTCACCCCTCCTTCTGTTTTTGTTCGGTTGAGTGACTCATCAAAAAAAGCCCCTGTGCACTCTTTTGTATGGATCCCAGGTCTGACCAATATGAATGCAACCCTGGAGAGAAGAGGACAAAAGGACACACATGTGACACGCTAAGGACTTTTGAGATCTGGGTCAGGACAGTGAACTGGTCCTCAAAAGGTGGCTTTCACTAGTAAACACCTCTGACAGGCCGCAGCCTCTGGCAGTTTCACCATACCCTTTAAACTGACACATTCTCATCAGCAGCCAACTTCACCTTGTCTGCTAACATGAAATATCAAAAGCAGACTACAGAAAAGTCACACTTCTTTTCCTTCTCTGGCTTGTAGTGTGACTTATATAGTGAAGCGACTTAGATGTGTATATTTACAGTAATTTTATCGAGAAGTCACAGCGTTAGATGGCTCTCGACTCAATTGAAGATACTGTACTGCTGAAAAAAACAGTTATGTTCACGCTAAACTCTAACTCCTAGAGCAACACAAGTGAAAATGCCGCCCAAAAGAAAGCGCTATACTGCAGACCTCAAATTGCAGGTAATAAAGTATGCAGCTGAAATAAAGTTTGGAGAGAGTAACAGCATTCAAACAACCAGAGAGAGGAGGAGGAGGGGGACATGCCCCGCCAGTGGTGCAGTTGTTTAATGTTACTTGATAGAGATAAATGAATTACTGTTTGTTTTTATGCCTCGCCAAAGTTCAACAAGGTTGTTTTTGCTAAAAGCAACTAATATTCGAGTGCAACTTATAGCCTGGAAAATACGGTAGTTAGTGTACGAGGTGAGAAGCAGAAGGATGCATTCATGTTCGGGGGGAGTACAAAAGAAAGTGCTTTCCTCCACACTAGAACATGTCTAAACAATCCCTCACAGGGATGAGACATAAGTAAGCAGTAAGCTAACCAGACAACAGGTAGCAGAGTAAAGGACTAGTAAAAGCAGTCACCAACAGATGTCTAGATGCACTGGCCTGGATTTGACCCTACTGGATTGTTAACATGGTCACGCAATGGCTCTGAGCTTAAAAACACTGAGCATATGTGAAATAAATTGAAAAAGTTTATGACCTGAAAGTGCATAGATGAAATTATAGCTGCAACAAACTATTTTAATAACTGATAAATCGGTGGATTATGCTTCCAAATAACTGATTAACCACAATCATTAATTGCTTCTACAAAAATAATATAAAGAAAAAATTTGAAGTCAACATTTATAGTCAAAATATGAACTTTAAACTATGGGTTTGCTACACATGCAATAAAAAAACTATTTATGTGCAATGACTTTTAAACACATCTTAAATTTTATTACATTAAAAAGACACTTGTTTACTAGAATTTCACACTGAAAGCAAGTTTTGTGGCCCATTAACCCTAATGAAACGACATGCTTTCAGACATGCACTTAAAGACTGCTAGACATTATCCTAGTAAAATGCATGTAAGAACGCAATTGTCCAAGGAACATGAGCAGGACTTTTAGTGTCGGGGTGTGAGCTCCACTGTCTCTCCCCTATACTAACGCAAAATTCTCCTATATGGACTATAGCTTTCTTTAGAAATTTATTAAATGCACCAGGGGATATATAGACATGAAGCCTAAAAAATATGGAGCTTAACGGTGACATGGGTTTCATGCTACATCTTAAGAGTCCGTGTGAACCGACATTAGACAAAACGCAAGTCTGTCTGCTCAGTGAGATGCACAAGATACTGTGTCAACTGGCCTGAGAACTGTAAACATTTTACTAGATGACTAATTATCTGACTACAAAACAAAAAAACTAGAACAAAAAGGCACCACCACAATCCACATAACAATGTAGAAATTGTTTAATTATGAAAAACATGATTTTTCCTCTTCTCCGCTCCTTCCATTTTTGTCTCTGCAACTTCTCACTGTCACTGTGTGCTGTGGCAAACAGCTGCATCCCTAGACCTAAATATGTTTGTTGCCAGCTATTTTAATTATTGAGTTTATCGATTACTTTTATACCCCTAAACAAAATTTTAGCCACAGATCTGGAAATAGGCCTAAGCATTTTATTTCTGATGCAATACCAAATCTCCTTGCCACAGCTGATGGATTCAGCATCTAGGTCAGAGTGAATGCAGTATACAGAAATAAAAGAAAAGCCAGCAGGATTGCTTTTAACAATATATATTTATATAGCTTTATATAGTTTTTTTCTTTTAAAAGATGGTTTAGAGCAGGTGAAATCTATGTCCACCACCATAGAAAAAGGGACAAGGAAAGAATTAACACTCATTACATTCTGGGGTACAAACTGAGGAGAAAACCAATTTCAAACTTAAAATTGTAAGTAGCTCTCTTGCCTGCAGAGTTGATCAAACACACTTACACAATGCTGAACGTGAGAGGGCTCAAGATAGAGCAACTGAGCAGGGATCAGGCTTTTGAAGCATAAAGGAGTGAGTCATGATGACCTACATAGGCTGTGAGGAGAGAGTGAGAGAGAAAGAAGGGGGTGGGAGAGATTCCTTCCGCATATCAAAGTGTTTACTTGGCTCTGCATGCGCCTTCTCTCTAGGAGGGAGGAAAGGGAAAAAAGGAACGCAAGAGGGGGTAGATAACATTAGGATGGAAAAGAAAATGAGAGGACAGGGAAAAGGGAGTTAAATAATAGAGAGGCTGTCGCTGTTGTTGCCTCCCTTGATCTCTGTACTTCATGACATACAGAAAACACACGCCAACAAATTTAGCAAAATCTGCTCTCAAAGCACCATGCACAGAAAACAGCCAATATCATTACAAATCTCCTGCATGCTTTTCTACAGGTTATGCTGTACAAGACATTGTGATTTAAGAGTACGCAGGGGCAGAGCAGAGTATCCATGATTGCTCTAGCTAGATTTAACTCCAATACCAAGGAGACCAGCAACACTCCTGGCTGATCAATAAGCACTGCAGAGAGATCCAGTTCCCTTTGAAGCCAAGTCTTGGATCTGGTTTCCTAATCACCTCCACCATTGTACCCTGTTCGTTCCCCACTTTTGTCTGTCGCACAGATTTTCCAATACAGTGGAGCAGTTTTCACACTACATATGGGCCTGAGCAGGGGCTGCCTGTTATGGAGACGAGAGGGGGGGGAGTAATAACTTCAGTGAAAAGCATTGAGGGGAAGCAAAGGAGAACAAGGAAAAATGGTAACACAGCAGGGAAAGCTATCATTCGGTAAACGTGACAGCAGGCGCATTAAAACTACAGCATTTACAATTGAAACAGTTTTCAGAGTATGGGGTGTTAACACTTTTACCAGTCCTGTAATCTGTGGATAATAGATATGTTTATATTCCAAAATATTTTGTAATAATTGGCTGTAATGTGTTAATGCACAGGGGGGGAGGGAAGGGGGTTATTGAAGTAACTAGCTTTCAAGAAATTCATACAACTAAATGCAAAGAAACAAATTTATTGAAAAACAATTTTCTAAACGAAAAGAGGCAGAACTCCTCCCCCCTCTACTGTCTCCTTCCTTTCTCTTTCTATTTTGTGCTGCATCACCATTAAATGTGGCCATGGGAGCTCTGCCAAGCTGTAAGACTGCCATCCACAAAAGGATGGCTGCAACCAAAACAACCAACTACGTCACCTCTCTGAATGCATTTCCGTCTACTAGTTCTCTATCACACACAAACAGGGATTATCTTGGCATCCCGGGTCATAAACCTGATAATATAAACCACAGAAATGTATGGGGGGTGGGCTGTACAGGCTGGAGACAATGTAGTACAGCATTGAAGTACTACAGTATAAAGAAAAATGATGTGTGTGATGTGTGTGTTTTTGTGTGGTGTTTAGTCAAAGGGGAGATAAGGTTAGGGGAAAGAGGGAGGACAGAGGAGGCAGTGGGGGAGGGAATGTAAGGAGGAGGGGAGACGCACTAAAAGGACTGGTGAATTATTGATGAGAGCCAGCAGGCTGGCCCTTAGTGCTAATGCACACACATACACAATAAAGGTGCACACATGCATTTGCACAGAGCATGGATATTGTTACACATTACATCAGCTGTGCCTCTTTCTCTTCTTCCAGCCACCACCCACAATTTGAGCCTCAATTTAGCCTATCTGTCCTCTTGTCTCTTTACCTCAACTTGTCTTCTGTCCTCTGTTACACCATCCCCCTTACATCTTTTACCCCCTCCATCCAGCAGCCCGAGCACTATTATGTTATGGACATGTCACAAATCACACACCAAGCAAAATGCTTCTAATAATTGTACCTGTAAAAAAAAAAAAACATTTGCATAGTGAGATGTGAGAGAGACGTAAGGTGCAAACTGTGGACTGCTAACCACAGAATCTGAGTTCATGTAGAGGCTAGGCGCCATGCAGAGTCCTCCCTCCAACAACAGTGTGTGCAGGCCAAGCACGGCACAATGCTGGTGGACAAATCCATTCCACACAAACGCAAAGGGGGGGGGGGGGACTGAACCATTCTGACCACCCCTGCTTTGAGCTGTGTGTGTGTGTATGTTTCTGTGTAGTAAAGTGTAGAGTGTTGTATGTGTGATAACATAAAGAGCGAGAGGGGGAAAGAGTGTGTGTCATTAGGCCTGCAGGAAATGTTGTGTCTAAGAGTGGAAAGCAAGGGAAGTCTGGAGCCAGATGAAGAGGTAAAGAAAAACAAGGGGAATGTGGGAAAAGGTATTAAAAAAAAAAAAAAAAAGATAACTGGGAAGAACAGTTCAGTCTGCTATGCTTTACAGTATCCACTGCTAAAAATCTAGCCACAGCTTTTTTTTCCCCATTAGCATCAGTGCAACCATCCACATGAACCCTCTATCCCAGCTAATGACAAATACAAACACGTTGATCCATGTTTATACATTCAACATCCTGTTCTACAACAGTTCCCCAGACATGAACCATTTTTCTTAGCATGGAAGGAAGGAAAAAAGAATAGCATGCTGTGGTGACCACCTCCTAGGCAGCAAAATGGTCTGAAATTAATGGTATTTTTACACTGAAAAATAAATTGGAAATTTGTATATAGTGAAAAACTTCGTCATTAAAATTGATGTTTTACCCAAATTAAAGAGAGGTGTAGAGACATTTATTATCACTACAAGTTCATGTATTTCAATGTGAGGATAAGCCAGTGGAACTGAAACATCTGTTGCTTTGTGAGAACATACTCTATAAACACTTGCAGGTGATACTGGTGCACAGGCATATATTTTGGGTTTCCGTATGTGCGTATGCAAGAAGAGCACTGCATGGTGAACCGAGCAGAGCAAAGCTGAGCTGCATATTGAGCTGCCGAGATCTGCCTCAACATTGTTGTTGCCTCTAGAGCTCTGGTCTGCCCTTCCCCCCATTCCTCTCTCTCTCTTTCTCTCTCCCCTCCCCCTGACTGCGGCAGGCAGGCAAGCAGGGCAGATGGTATCCTAGCAAGCAGAATGACCCTGGTGTTCCTGCCCCTTGTTTTGATCCTGCAGTCCTGATTGTCCAAGCCTAATCCGACATTAGCCAGAGCTGCTGGACTGTTGCCAGCACTCTTATTAAGCACACAAAAGCTTTTCATTCCAGCTAGGGTGCTAGCTAGCTCATCAGCCTACACACACTACCTCCGTGCTGTCACTCAGCTGCTTTCCTCCATCCTTGTTCTCTTCGATGTGTCCCTTCTATCATCAACCTGCACTTTACTTAGAAATATTCAGTTTCAACTACAAGGCTGTGTCCTCCTCTACCCCTCTACTGCGAGGTTCAGACTGCTTCAAAACACCCCTCCATATTTCACTCCTTGCTTCTCTAGTTTGTTTTCTACTCATTTCAGTAAGCCTGTGAAAACACCATTCAACTGTAGATATTTGAGTGTGACAGTGTTAGTATAGTACTAACATTAACTACGAAAGCTTATGTATTTAAAACCTGGAAAAGTGGATTTGAACAGCATTAGGTATTGAATGCGGTCTGACCATAATGACTTAAGCATATGGAGTGGAGAAATGAAAACACTGTAAACAAGGCAGAATAATACCACAATCATAAGGACAGAGTAGACACGCTTCATGGAATATCAAAACCAATGAAAATACGTGACTGGGTCCAACTTGATATGTGATGGAGGAAGCGATTTTCACCGTTCTGCATGACTGCATTTATGCTTAGCAGGGATCACTACATGATAGATCAAATTACCACACTATCTATTAGGCACAAATAAAATTCCCCTCTTTTCTAAAATTTACCTTCATTTCATATACATCTAAACTAAAAGGTAAAAACAGATCAAAAATATAATTCAATCTGCATGTTTCATTATGGGTATGTTTAATACACACAGATGAAGGTTGCAATTACTGACTTGAAAGCATTCCACTTCCTACTTCTGATCCCACTAACTAAATGACCTGTTTTCTGGATATACATAAAAGCAGCTGCTTGAAATTCACTACTTTTGGACTCCTCTGTACATTTCAGATCCAACACAAAAATAAGCACAGTTCCAAGATGATGTCGGGATTCAAAACCATTGTTTCAGCACAGAAATAAATGATACGCTGAAAATTCTAAGAGCAACCATTAACGTACTGTGAGCACAGCGGCTTGTTAAGGCACTGAATGTGTTTTTCAGAGGGCTTAGCCATGCACTCTGAAACACTCGCTCATTCTTGCATCCTCCTCCACTCTGTCTCTCTGAGCTAAAATCAAAGAATATGACTGAGAATTCAGCATGTTGCCTAGCAACCTACACAAGAAAGCCACACTACATCAGATCACACGGGGGACATGTGCAGGCCCATGCACACCCACACACAATAATATGGGGGTTATGCTTCTCTGAAGCCAAACCCAGAATGACTGAGAAATAGAAACACCTCATATGTCTTCTACTTTCATAACAGTAAAAATGAGGAATCCATAATACTGAGGTCCAGGGTAAGAACAATATATTTGCAAGTATTTCGATTGTGTATTTTTACAATTAGTGACAACCACCATTTTTAGGGCCATGCAAATCCTTGTAAGTCCTTACCGTTTCTTGGATGTTGTACTAGAGCATGCTGTTAGGTTATAAGACACTAATATAATGTAGTGAAAAATGAGCACCAGACAGAACGTGAGGACAAAATACAGATAGGCATTGTGAAGCAGACACACAAATGCTCCAGTGCATAGTTCAGTTCTGCTCACTTTATCCACATGCAATTAATTTTGAGATCTGTTCAACCTCCAAAGTTCAGCTTAAAGGCTTTACCTTTTGGATTCCAGGACATTTCTGTCACATGCTGCCAGTAGACCTGCTATAGTCATACTCTGAAGGTAGTCATTTTATCAGTGTTAGCAGGTTGAGTCAACACAGATGATGTAAGACAGCTCCAACCAGACTAGCCAACTTCCTGTACTTAAGAATCCATCAGGCTTAGCGATCAATAGGAATGGGCCATCGCTTTGTGCTGCAGCTGCCGCATTGCAATAAAAGCCTAGCTGGGCCTGACCTGGGAAAAAGCTAATACTGATAAAAAAAGCTGTGCTGGATTAACAGCAAACCCTGCCGTCTAGTCTTTCCACTGTAACCCACACCTTAACTGTAAATTTCAGTCACGCACTATGTTATACACCTCTCAGTAGCAGCCATTATCTGTATTGTGTTATGCTATAGTCCTGAGAGAAGAAGACAGAATAGAGGCTTGTATGTGTGTGTATGCATGTAGAGCTTGCAGCTACACACAATCTCTCCTCTTCCTGCAACCCATTACATATTCTTTCACCTCTTGCTCATGAACTGAGAGGATTATATGTTAGTGATGTGCAACAAAGTCTTCTTGGTATGGTGGGTATGGTGGATGTGGGTAGAACTGTCTATACTATATACTATATACTATATACGAGTCAACACACTAGGACTGAGACATTGCTAAACAGTTTGTTAATTTGTGTTCCAAAAAAGTACATCTGCACTTCAGAAATGAAATGTTAAATGTAGCTACTGCAAGTCAAAGTCAAGATGATTAAACTGTGCACACACATCTTGGCTTATACAAGGTGCCTATCATATCACAATAAAAATCTCAAAAAGAAAGGCTGCTGCATTTTCTGTTGCTTTAGTAGTATCTAAAATAGGTAGAGAGCCAGTACATGACTAACTATCGACCTGTAAAAGTGACTGCTGCCTCGAAGCCTTGCAGTTCTTTTTCCTGTTTGCTTCTCCTCTTTCCTGGCCTGTGACATCACCACTCTAAAGAGGCACACTATATTTAGCTGCTCACACCCCTGCTGGGTCTCACTACTCTGTCAATGCCTCGGCTGAGCTCAATCTCCCTCCCTCCATGCCTCAGATGGCTCATCTCCCCATTAGCTGGGGAAGTTGGTCTGGCTTTAAAACCACAAATGGGTGGTGGTGGATGAGGGGAAAGGAACAGAATTGAAGAGAAAGGACTAGAAAGGGAATCAAAGGAGATAAAGAGGAAGATGCTCATTGAGAAAGACAGAGGGGAGGGTTTGGAGGAACAAACAGGATGGTGTGAATAGCTGTGCTGTAAATCAGCCTCTCCATAAAGTCTCCCTGTGAGAACAGCTCACGTGTTGCCTCGTTACGCCACAGTGTCACAATGTGTGCCAGCATGCTCACACTTCAAAAAAAAAAAAACAAAAAAAAAAACAAAAAATAAGCCCTGCAGAGCTCTGCAATACTACACTGCACTTCTCCACTGCTGCTCAATGGTACATTATAAAAGACTGTGTGTGTGGGAGAGAGGATGGGGGAGGGTGCAGTGCGTCTGTGACTGGCATTTCAAACATCCTCCCTGCACAAAATAACATCCTGGGAAGATAATCTGTGAGCGTGTGACAATTTATTCAGGCTCACGTTTCTGCAGAGTGTGAAAGCCTCTGAGCTTTCTAGAGGGGAAGTGCAGGAGACCGATGAGTGTGAGCTGGTTACTTGTGCCTAGAGACAGCTAATGGCTTCGGTACCCACACAGAACGAGAACACAGTTTTATCTCATTTGCTCTTCCACATTCACCATCTCATGTCAATAGCTTCAGCCCTTCTACATTTTTCTATCCTGTGCCTTGTTGTTGTGCAAATCAATGCCTACCTCTCAATCTATCTATCCCTCTCGCTGCTGTTGGAGCTCCTCAGTAAAACATAAGGTGTGGTGCTGTTTTAGAATGAGTTAAAGTGTGATGCAGATGTAGGGTTTATGGTGTTTTGAATGAGTGAGCAAAATGAATCAAAGATGTTTGATGGCCCTATTTAAACAGTTTTTTTCCCCCTGCAGTAGGCTTCAGGGAAGAGGCATGAGTCATCAGGATCACTTGGGTCACCGTCAAATCTCTTCACCTGGCCTAAGTGCTAAGATATACAAGCTGGTGTCAGCAAGTCTCTGAGTTCATTTTGCAACATATTTTATTTTTGAAAACTGCAGATATTCCTGCATTGTTTTTGTGTTTGTTAATTTTGTAGAGTAATAAATAATAATAATAAACAAGTAGTATCCCTGTGTATGTCCTTTCCAGAGCTCAGCTGTGGCAAAGGGCTCAGTCAAAAAGTTCTCCTGAACACAAAACTCAAGTACTCACACTGGCAACAAGGGAAAGCAGCTGGTCAACAACCAACTTCTATACTTAACAGCTGTCACCTATCCTTATCAGCTGATGATTAATTTATAAAAATGCTGCATGCCAATGGAATAAGATCTGCTGGTTGTCGTTTTGAAATAAAAACAATGGCTGGTTGAGTAGTGATCCTGAAACCCTGGAACGTTTTCTGGTCTTCCCGAACCTCCTTGACCCGTACAGTGCGTTTCAGAAGAATGCTGTTCATTCCCTGCATGAAGAATCAGTGCCAATGAGCACTGAAGCTGTTCTGGTCACACTTGTTTTTTTCCTTTAATTTGTCACTTGTCAGTAGATCTAGATGTGAGGTTCTAGCAGAAAAAGCCCATGAATGGCAAATGTTTGGAGCCAAACAACAAATCTCCAAACTTATGAGGTTTAATGAGCAATTTACACACATGACTTCATATTGTCCTAAATCCATCCCAATGCAACCAGTCATCTTTTTAGCAGTTACCTGCCTTTACATTCCTAGAGCCACACTTGGCTCTCTTGCACACATATACACACACTATTACCGCCCTCAGCAATGTGGTAGTGATTGAAGTGGGAACTAGGGGCTGTACTAACAGGTGGGCACACATGCTGCTAGGGAGATTCATCAGATTATCCTGCCAGCACTGAGGGCAGGCTTGCCTTGATACACGGTGTGTGTGTGTGTGTGTGTGTGTGTGTGTGTGTGTGTGTGTGTGTGTGTGCGCGCGCATTACCCCTCTCTACAGGACAGGTGAGAAGCAGATCTGCCTCAACTTATTCCTAGTCACGTACAGATCCAGCTCCATTAAGACACGCTATCCCTAGCTCCCCATCCACCCTGTAACGTATGTTCACACACACACTTACACACACATACACACGCCTCCACTACTGAAACTATGTAATCGGACTGAACACACACAGCAATTGCTAGTCACCTTATGTTACCCAACAGCAATGAAGCACTCTAATCCACTAGACTTTTATCTTGCTGTCTGAGAAGTGAGAATATACCTTGATGAGCTGACACCTGATGTGATCACCTCTTAACTGCACGTTAAGAAATATGAGTTCATTCTTTTAGTAATATTACATTTAATTTTGTATGTTACTGTCATATGAGTGTTAAATTATGTTGTATATAACAATACACAATCTCGCTAGAATTAGTATGCAAAATAAACATGAACAATATTTCTCTATTTTGTTAAAATGTAGGATGCTGCAAAAACCTGAGAGAACTATGTTTAAAATGATACCAAGACTGAATTATGCTGAATATAAATATACATTCCTGAGAGCTCAATGCTGCCATTGGTATTTCAAAGTAAAAGAATACCATTTGACTGAAGAAAGTATGAAGAAAGTATCTGCTTTAATTATATGTTATGCACTTTCAAATCCTTCCTTAAATCTGATGTTACCAATTATTGGGTAACCAGATATATTTAGGCTTATACTGAGTCCCTGCTCCCACTACATGAATCTGCATCTGGATAAGTTTTGTTGTTTTCCTAGAAGTCTACAGCATGTAGACAGCCAGTCACACAAAAACATACTTCTCTAAACTTCCCAGTGAACACTAGGTAAGGGGATTATGTCATGATCAATTTGCAAATAAACATACATAAATATGGTCATATTTTTAAGCACTCAGCTATAAATTCTGTCCCTGCTGTCACTAAAAAAAAAAAAAAAAAAAAGAGTCACAAAATGGGACTAAATGGACAAAGTTTTGGGGGCCTATAAAAGTTATTCATCATCTGGTGCAGAGCATTTTGACAAACTACAAGATAGGAATGCACAGTAGTACAGCTCCAACACTGTATGGAGTCTAACTCTAAAGATATAGAGGAACCATAAAGAGAAAGCATTCCTGGTACAACACAGTCCTCTCTGTCCCCCTCAGGTCTCTGTGACAAATCCTGCACTTTTTCCACTGCTAAGCAGGACCTCATTTCACTGCAACTCACCCCAGTTGGCTATGTGAGCCACATCACTGGAAAGCTGGAGAATGGAATGCCAACTGGGGCACAGGTAAACTGAGCATGAGGTCACCAGCATTTCCACAGGAAAAAAAAATGTGCAGCTTCATGAAGAAAATGGAGCTTAACTGGTCAGAAAGAAAAACAATGAGCTGGTGTAACTGTCTGATATCTACACCTTGGCTGAACTCAATGAACTCAACTGTGTGGGAGGAAACACACAAACACACAGAAGAAATTGAATTGCAGCTTTGCCACTTTAATTCATGAGTGTGTGTGTGTGTGGTTGCTCTGGGCTAAACAGGACTATGACACGTAACGGAAAGAAAGGGAAGACATTTAAGTTGCTATTGTTTATTTCAGATTATCAGATTATCTACTGTGCAGTACTATTTATAACATCAAAGAGAAACAGGTGGCCAAACAGGCCATCATGAACAGGAACTACTGGGAAAGAAAAAGAATACAGTAATACTGTTTCTTGCAAATGGAGCACAGATCTATCCATTTCCATGTTTGTCATGTCACTTCTTTATTTACATGCAGGCAAAAATTCTATCCCCTGCTTTTTACTGTGTGTGACAGGCATAATCAGGATAATTTACTGTTGCAATTCTTGTATTCAACCTTATCAGAGTGGCAGCTTTAGCAGCATCCAAAGAAACATCTTCTGCATTCCCTCTTCACTCAATGACAGATCTCCATACTCCAAACTTTCCATATGAAAGGAAATTTGCCTGAGATGGGATTTCTCATGATAGACTGCCCTGGACAGAGAACAATCTTGTTGGGTTGAAAATAAGAGAGAAAATCTCTAATCTCTCTTATTGGTCAATCTGTTGTATAGATTTGCCTTTAACAGAATGTAAATGTAAAACAGAGGCTGAAAAATAGCTACAATACCCCAATACCAACATTTCTAGAAGGAAATGCAATATCTTCAAACAGTTTGTTTTGTTCAAAAAGTCAGAAACCAAGAAAGTGGAGTGTAAATTTTATTCTATAAAACATAAAGAACATTCTAACTAATAAAACCATGGAAGTAGTGAATGTTGCTAAGCAAATAAGTGACAAATAAAATTCACTACAGACCAGTAGATTAACTGACTAATAATTTCAGCACTGTAGTTATAAATGAAGACATATAGTCACAAAGCCTATGCAATTTTTTGCAAATATAAAACTGCATTGTTGCCTTTTCATGACACTAAGACATGTGATTTACTAGGGATTAGTAACGTCAGGCTGATACATTTAGTAAGTGCCGACTCCAATGCAGTGCATCACTCTTTCACAAAAGCTCTCTGCAAAAAAAAAACAACAAAAAAACAAAGCTGCTCGTGTGCTGTTACAAAATGGTTTTATAGTCTTTACTAAATGAGTTTTGAGGGAAAATAAATGCACTAGTCTTGTTCAGTGGTGTGGGATGGAGAGTGCTAACAAACATTAGATATTTATCTCATGGAACATAAGCAGACGCTCAGGAGAGTCAGGTGAAATGTTAGACTTTTTCTAGGTTGGGTAAAAGCCCTGCTAAATAGGACCTTGCAAATAGATTTTGAGTATTTTGCTTGAACAACACTTCTGACAGATGAAAAACAATACTTCAGCCCCATGAACCAAAGACTGAAGACACAGTATAAACAAAAACTGTACTTTATCAGTTTTGGAATGCTGGCACTTTGGGCAAACTGCCATTTTTAGTTTTCTGTGCCAACACAAACACAAAGTAGTACATGAGTGCAAAATATGAACTATGGAGCTTTCCATTCTTTAGGATTACATACATTATATGCAAACATCTAAATAACCTCTAGACTGGATTAACAGACACAAGTCTGTTAGGTAACTCAACTGAAAACTGGTACCTACAGAAATTCAAGAAAACTAACTGAACTACATTATTTTAGTAAATCTGCCCCACCTCCCACCAAGCAAATGTTGTAAGAAGCGTTTTTCAAAGCACATGTAGTCATTCTGAGCATCCAGTCATGGAGGACCTCTCAGCAGCCAGATCCAGGGGCTAGAAGGGCCCTTTGCGGGACTCACTCAACTCTAGCAGCTAAAGAGAAATATAGTTTCAACTCAAACACTGGTGCTTTTGGAGTGTATGCAACAGGTTATTGCTGACTGACACAACTCAACGCAACATGGACGGTGAGTTTCCAGCTCTGATGTGGCCAGGAGTAGCAGGTAGACATGAAGGCCAGAAAATAGTCACCACACTTCTGATGTCTTATCAGAACACATCACTGTCGCACAAGCAAGCCTCTCACTCCTCACAAGCACACAAACATTCCGAATGTGAGGGCGGATGACAGTGAGTCACTCTCCCTTCTGGCCATGAAAAAGAAGAAAAAAAAAATGCAATCTGTGGCAGACTGAGCTTTAACAAAATTGTTTTAAATACAATTTATTGGAAGTCATATTTGGTTATAAGGATGAATTAAAGCATGTAATCTACAAACAGGTATAAAGGTTGCAGTAATATTAGAAGTTCGCTAGATAATACTAGAACCAGTTGTCATCACATCTGTCCAAGCAAGTACTGCTATCGATGACAATCAAGGCATTCTGCTGGAAAAAATGCTTTATACAGCTCAGTCTAGACCCAAACCCTCCATTCCACCACAAAGTAAGGGCACAGCAAAGCAAAAACAGATGCAATGAGAGAACGAGAGAGAGGGAAAAGAGAGACCAGCTCTAAATCTGGCAGAACATCATATCATATAGGGATGATGCCTAGGACTGCCAGTTAAGGCTATGTCCACACCATCTTTTTGTTTTTGCCCTCCATCTTCACAAACACAATGTTTTCACACCCATCATCTAACCTCAAGAGTGAATAGATGTTGAAATACCATTCTTGCATTGTGGTGTGGACGGGAAAACAAAGCTCTTCAAAAATGATGACTGTGTGAGAGTAACATGAAGAAAACAACTTTCTGTTGCTTCCTGTTCTTTGTGATCTCTTCTTCTGCATGCTGGGAAAGCCAGTCAAACCCACAACACAGATGTTCTCATTAATCTTCACTTATGTTTTTGGAGTAAACTTTGGAAAAAATAAAACAGTGATTTGTACAACCGGCAAAGTGTAAGATTTGTTAATAAACAAATCTCCAGGAGAGACCACAACTAATAACATGTTAACACTGCTAACATGCATCACCTTTGGACCTGCAGACTGATCTAATCTGTCTCTAGCCACTGACCTCCACTAGTGGGTAAAAATTCTAAAACCAGAACGTCTGTTTTGTTGTACTGTCTGAAATGTTCTTTAATTACAACATAAATAGGTAGTGGTTTTATTCTGATACACCTGAGACTCCAGTTTCAATAGCTATGTGTCAGGAACACCTCAGTGTACATGGTCCAGGATACAGTTTTTGTTTACAATGATCTGCCAATTTCACAACCTGAGAAAAATAAACTAGACCTGCTCAAGATATACTTAGAATATCATTTGCATCCATGTTACAATGGCAACTGACCACTACTAAATATAACAATCCACAACAGGAGCAAATGTTGAATAATGAAGCACTGGAGGTTCTGGAAAAGACATCAGCAGGAAAATTTAGCCCTCAAATTTAAACGGAATAATCCCCAGTTTTTTCTACAAGGCTCACAGCCAAACAAACGGGAACACTAAATATGCCATGCTAAATATGCCATATTTTTAAATCTTCTTATCAAATCTCAGCTAGCAGAAAGACAGTCAACATACTGTATGTCTATAACACCTAAAGTTCAATAAAATAAGAGAAAATATTGTATACAAGCCTGACTGAAACCAACCACAGCAGAGAAAAAATGTTGGAGGTTTTGTAAACAATATGAACACACACACACACACACACACACACACACACACACACACACACACACACACACACACACACACACAAATACATATACAGAGAGACAGACAGACACACACACACATCACATCAAATCACATCACGACATCAACTCACTCTAGTGTATGTATAATCTCCTGTGATGTGGTGTCATGGTCATGAGCCCTGATTTCAAATAAGGACATTAAATATTTTAGCAGTTTCGATAGCAACACCTTAGGTGAAGACAGGTATGCTGGCACCTTCTAGATGCCAGTGATTATCAGCAAATCTTTTGCTTCAGGTCATGGTGGTGAGGACGATAGCTATATTATGTAATGAATCATGTGGCACTCGGACAGACCACAGTATGTGATTTAAGGAAAAAGGCACCAGAATTACTATACTGAAAATCTCCATTAATCCAATGTAAACCACATCACTGATGTATCACTGTATATTTTTTATGTTTTCAAGCTGTGTTGGTACAAGAAACCAATTTACCTTTTTAGTTAAGTAAGATGTTCAACCTAAGTTTTACATGGCAACCCACTAGCCAACCATATTTACAGTGCTGAACTGTATCTGTCCATTGAGGTCATGAATTGGGCTGGGTGATTTGACATCTTGTAAAATCAGCACATTTTGACCTTTGGGATATAAAAATCAGCCTTAAATTAAACTGGTCTACAGGTCAGTAAAACTAGACTGTAGTCTGTTGAAGGCCTACATTGTGGGCAACACAAGATGGTGTCATCACTATAAACAATTGAACATTACAGTGCTGAGTTGGAAAATCAATATTACGTGCAGTGTGCAGCAAAGGGACTTAAACTGATCTTTAAAGAACATTTTTTACCAAACCATGCAAAGTTTTTGTTCTTCATATAATAATTGAGGGCAATTAACTATTGAGTTTTGAGATATGCACTGAGAAGGACATTGGGTGAAAATAGTGCCAAATTCTCTCTCAAAGTTTCCGAACCAGCTTTGACTGTCATTTATTTGTCTAAGTGTGGAAGTTTATTTCTAATATTATTCTGCTAGGCTAATAATCCCTCTGACACTAAAAGTTTAAGCCAGCTGTTCTGACATGGCTAGACATGAGCTCAAGGGTGTTAGTGAAATACTTGCATATTATTTTAAAGAAAAACAGATGTGCTTCCAATGCATATTATCTAAATTCTTCCTGGTTCATTTCTGCAGTAAAGATGTTGGAATACACTATGAACTTATGAAACAATGTTCTCTGGCATCTGCTTTCAGAAACTATAGACTACAAGTTGCAATTTCTTTACTCCTCTGGCTTGTCCTGCAACTTAAAAGAAAAAACATTTATCTTCACACTAAACTATAACTCCTGGTGTAACAAGTGAAAACGCTGCCCAAAAGAAAGAGCAATACTGCAGACCTCAAAGTTCAGGTGAAGTATGCAGCTGAAAAAAAGTCTGGAGTGAGTGTCGGCACTCTGGCAACTTGAGATGAGGAGACGCTGTTTAATCTCCCCCACCCCAATGTTTGCAAAGTTGTTTAAAGTTACTTGACACGGATGAATGAATACTGTAATGTACTTCTGCTTGTTGTTATGCCTAGCCTACATTCTTGAAAGGCTAATTTAGGCTATAATTGGTTTAATTAGAAAGCGACATATAGACCAAAGTAACTTGTATATGTTTTTTTCTGTTCAACAAGGCTGCTTTTGCTAAAAGTGACTTATACTTCAGTGCAATTTATAGACTGGAAAATATGGTATTGTAGATTAAACTAATGAAACAAAAGAATATCTCCAAAAGACTTGCTATAAAACATAATTAACTAACCACTATTAAGGCTAAAAACAATCCAAAATGCAACACTGTCTTGCCGATTGTTTCCCAAACTATGCATAAAATCAGCTTTGTTACTGAGAGAGAGTGAACTTCACTGCTAAACTAAAATCCTGAAAATACCATGAAGTCCTTGTTTTCCCACCCCCCAACCACCCACTATCACATAAAACACCCAGACTACAGACCTGACACTTTTTCTAAACAAAAGGTGCCCCTTAATGCTCCTCCCTTTTGCCCCTATCTTTGCTTGACTGTGCCTCTCCTGCTCTCCTTCTGTTATGGTTACGTACATCTCAGAGAACAATAAGGTCAAAGCAGTGAAGCCCAAAGAGGACCAGAGAGGGCCACAAATGTCTGCCCTGCCACATTCAGCTCTCATGTCTGTTGGCAGACACCATAAAAGGTGGTGGGGGTGGGGGCACAGTGTAGTGGGTAAGCGTTTGTTGTGGTGGTAATGGAGGGGTGGTGAGAAGCAATGGAAAGGCGAACTAAAGCTATTGTTACCATATAGCAACAGATGACTTAATTTCATTGGCCAGCTGCTCTCTTCCAAGTATTCTGGAGAAACAGAATACAAATTTGTATATTTGTGCCATCGTCAATAACCTAAAGGATATCTTAGCAGATTAAAAGTAAACCAACTTGTCCAGCTACTCTAACAGAAAAAACAAAACAAAAAAAAAAAACAAAAAACAGAATTTTTTTTGGGAAAATCTCTACTCTGTAAACATGCTGTGTACCTCTTTCACACAGTGAGCTTCCTTCCTCCTTAACAGGCAGAGTTGGTATTGATCTTCCCTCTGGGTTTTCTATTTACAGTCTACTGGTTAGCAGAGAGCAGCGAGGTTGTCTTCAGAAACTTTACTCAGCGACCACTGATTTGCAATTAAACCAGGACCTACATTACTCCACCGAATCTGTGACTGTTAGGCATCTCAAACAGGGAGCAGTGGTACTGCATTCACTAAAGTTTAGCAAGTAATTCATTTCACTGTGTACAGTGACACAAGATGCAAAACGATTTTACCTTAGAGCTAACTGCAATAATATGTTTGCAGGTAAAATTGTACCACAGAATGACAGACATAATAATAAGGCAAGAGATTTAGTGGCTAAATCAGTCGGCAGACAGCCAGTGAATCTTACAGGGTGTGGTGACTCTATATCCCAGAAATGGAAAGACATTCCTCAGACAAACTAGCAAAGCACTGGTTTGGCTGAGAGAGCAGACAGCAGAGTGTACCATAGGGGAGGGAAAAAAATGCTGAGGAGAGACAGCAGAGAACCAGAGCAGTTTCTACATGGAGGCAGGAGCCATATGTCAGCACAGTTCATCACGCACTGGGTCTGTGAGGAAAGGTCTCCAAAGGCACTCTCTCTTGCTCTCTCTGGTTTGTGTCAGTCTTCCTGCTTTCTTGGCCTTGTACTAGAAGCATTAGGCCATGTTCAGACACACTTTGATTTAAAAGGGGGGGGGGGCTTTCTCACTCATTTGGCTAGGGGAAGTGTGTAAATGTGGGGGGCAGTGTCAGCCTTTCCTGCAGTGCAAAGTAAGGCATTGTGTGTCAATCAATCACATATATGTAAACAAGCATTCCCGGTGGATTACATAATGCTACCACTACATTTGACTCAAAATCCTCATGACACAAAATAAAACTATTGATGCCATAATAACAATCCAGAGTTGTAAAAATTCTATCTGTGAATATTACAAACCCCTTTGCTATGTTTTCACAACTAATAAGCTCTTAAATACTTAAATCTGTTCCTCCAACTGGCGTTCCTGGACTGCAATTTTGTTGTCTTGCCAATACACAGAACAACACGCCCCACCAGTGCAGCCCTTTATGGTGTTGTTTTAATGCAATGCAAATGTTTGTGTGAATATAGCCTTATATGTACCTCCCATCCATCAAGCCCCCACGACACACACACACACACACACAAACACAAGCACTGCCTTAGCTACCTTCTTTTTAATCTGCACAAAAAAAGCAGAGAAGCATGCAAGTTGGTATAGGAGCACTAGGAAGATGAAGTGGCATGGGAAGGGTTAAGTCCAAACAGTTCCATCTGCTTCCTCGTCTGTCCTCCTGGCTGGCTATTGGCCTGAGCCCAACTTTTACACAGCCTACAGCCTGATGCAAGGCATAAACATAGACACACAACCGAACAGCACACATCACAACCACAATGCTGACAGAGTTGACTGTTTTTACAAAACAGTTTTTTGATATAAAGAAAGAAATGTTTTGCAGACGGCCTTCAACAATATATTCATGCCCTGGTCCAAAGGCATGGCTAACACATTTCAGAACACATTTCAGAATGTCTTTAGCACCACTGTTTTCCTATGGCATTTTTCACAAGTGCAAGACAAAACTGTACACATGCATACAGCAACAAAAAAGTATATTAGCCATGCAATGAAAAGTTTGATTTAACCACACACATGTTCTGATGTAGCCAACAGCTGGAGCTTACATAAACTGGTTCATACATATTCATCAATCATCAATACCTAAAAGGCCAAATTTATATTTTGAAGTATTTAGTATAATAATGATGTCTGTTGCCCTTGAACAGTCATTGGCATGATGAGAACACTGACCGTGACAAAGCAGCCTACAGACTGGGCACAGTCTATAAACTATTAGTACTAATAAACTACTAGCAAACATTTCTTTCTTTATATCTATAAGCATGAACACATTATCTTGTGTTTCCCTTTGGTTTGCTGAACAAGTTAGCCAACAAACATCCCCTAACAAAAGTACATCCACTATCTCCTTCTTTCAGGATGCCAGCAGCTAGTTTCCTAGTGAGCTGTACTGATCAGCTGAATTTACCTACATTTCCTCTACATTCATCTAAAATGTAAAATTGTGTGGGGGTGTTTTACTATCTGTCCTGTGAACAAGTACAGATAGTTGAAAATTAAAGTAAAAACCTGTGGGATGTGGTAGCTCTGTTATGCTATTGGGGGGCATTTTGCTGGCATGGTTTGAGCACAAAGGGTCTTTGAATGGTTTGATGAGTACGAAAATGACACACATTGTGCTGTGTCCTTCACAGTCACCAGATCTCAACCTAATTCAACATCTGCATATGAACACATTGCATATGAACCCTTTTCAGTTATGGTCCTTTGATAAAATAGATATACATGTCTGGACCCACCCATGCACTGCATACAGATGGACAGCTGCAGGGAATAAAAGGAAAGAGTATAAAGGGAAAGGACAATGGTGTGCACTGCTGCACACACCCTCATAAAAGTGTACATGTATGTTGTCACTGAGAGAAGTTGTCTGATGGAGGAACACCTGGTAAGGGAGAAGCCCAAACCTGCTGAAACCTCAGTTATTCTGGCTTTGTATTTAAACAACACAAGGGGACCTGACTGCTACACATTATACTGTTCCAGATTTACAATGATGAAGTTGACACAAGAGGACTTGTTTAGACCACTGATGTTGAGATGTGTGTGAGCAGATAATATAGAGACAGAAAGGGGCGTGCAGACTTACAGTGTGTCAGACAACAAGGTCAGCCCATCCCGGGAGAGGTGTTGGCTTTCTAACAGAGTACAGCTACTTGAAACCAAGGTCACTGCACTGTGGCGCTGAGAGGGACGAGAGAACAGGGGCAGATAGGGACAGCTTTACCACAAGGCCTGTGTAAGTTTTCATGTGTTGTGCCTTGTGAATGAATGTGAAACTGTGTTTTGTAGGTGTGTTTGTATGTGTTTGTGCATGCCTTCAAACTGGTGGAATTCAGATCACTGACAGAAAATAAATAAACAAATGAACTAATAACATCTCCACACCCATTCAAGGCTGAATTTCCTGAAACCAGATGCCTTTCTGACATAAACAAATCAGAACAGAGTCCATTATCGCAGCCATTATAGCCTCAAACTGCAGAGTAGAGAGCTGCTCTATGTTCTCATCAACCTTTAACAGCCCATTGCATACTTCTGGCTGCCTTTCTAGAAAAAAAAGGCCTACTGGCTTGCATTGCATACAGCAAATGATTACAGGAGAGTTTTCCATAGAAACTTGATACAGCCAACTATATAGTTGGTTTAATAATGCAAGCCAGCTACTAAGCAGTAGATGTGTCTTTGTTGCCTGTGTCCAATACCTAAAGCTCAGGTCACTGTCTTCAGTTATATTGAATCATATTATGAATCAGTCTCATGAGAAAAGCTATTGTGCTATTTGGTGGTATTCTGTGCAGCACAAGCTGATCCCTCAGATCAAGGTACAAGGTTGCTCCCTATGTTGCTTTTCGAATGAAAGACGGCTCAGTGGAAGAAATGCCCTACTTTTGAAAGTGCAACAAAAAATGAGCTGAATCGATTTTGTTAAATACAGGGTGACCAGACACAAAATGGTTTAAGGAAAATGTCTTTTGGACAGATAAACACCATTAGTTTTTGGTCCCATTAGTTCTATATTCACAGAAGAAAAATGAAGCATAAACTGAAGATTTTTAAGGCATTTTGAAGTTCAACATAATGTGTCTTGGTGTCAGACAGCTCAGTCACTGACTCCTCCAACAGGATAGTAACCCAAAACAAACAGCACTAATGGATGATAAGAAAACAATAATAATCCTAAAGCAACTACAACAAAAAGCTGGATCAAGGCACCACACAACCCTGAGAGAACTGGAGCATTTGCTCAAGACTGGACAAAAATACCAGTCAAAGTGTAGAATATGAATTATGGGCTAGGAAACACATGATTGCTTCAAAAGACTATGCTACAATATATGAGATTAATGGCGCAATTATTTTGCCTCAAGCCATTTTTATTTGTTATAACATTTAAAATACTATGTAACATTGATAAGCAAAAGCAATGTGACTGATATTTGTCAGCTTCATGTTATTTCTGCAAAAGTCTGGAAGAGTACCAACATTTTTAGCCATGTTCCTGTCTGATTCTCATAGAAATAAGATCAACCAAAAGGTAGAATGCATGAATAAGATTTGTATTTCTACACATTGAGAACACGAACACCAAACAGTATTTGTGCAAAACATCAACACAGGCTGGATGAGGACTGTTGGATGTAGCTGGGTGAGAGTTATCAGATAGACAAACAAAACCAACCTGTTTAAGGAGAGAGGGTTGCTTCAGTGTTATCTTATCCTCCCCCACCTTGGACAAGGGCCTAGCAGCTCTAAAATTAGCCATCACAGCTAAACACAGTCTTTGGTGAAGCAGCTTTGATGGGAACTTGGCTCATGGCTGACGCATTGAAAGCATGCTCAAACCAATCATCTCCAAGCATTTCCAAATGCAGAGATAAAGCCAAATGCTAACTAGAGACACACAGTTCTCAAGTGTCGTGATTTTTACACCAGACACATTTTGGTGAAGCTCTTATAAAGTACCCCACTATAACAGCACAATACATTTTAATTTCATGATCAACTGTATTATGTGTAGGATTGGGAAATAACATACTTATCAGCTTAAGCACAATGGTGTCACAATATCATTATGGTGGTAAGTAACAAAAAAACTACAATACCATGACTAGATTTTTGTGAAAATAAATAATTTACACGGGTAAGACATACTGCCAAAAAATAAATAAAGAGCAATTATAAATATGTATACAAATGAAATAAAATGACCAGAAGTAAGAAAGGAGAGTATATGACTCAATACGGAGATGGTAACATGAAACCAGCTACTATTTTAAAATACAGGGCTCAATTCAATGATGGCCTAAGTAGATAAAATACATGGCAATTCAAAGACCACCAACATTATAAAGAAGCAGAGAGTCTAAACTGGTCTAACCATCAGGTACAGATCCTGTTGGTGTGCATGTGTATTAACATGTCCTTAAGCTTGTGGAAAAGACTATGACCTCCCAGCAAGAACAGAAAAAAAGCCCTGGTGAAAGCAAACCTGCATCCTGTGCCGATGGATGTGCAGAGATACTACTATTTGTATCTGCATTTGTTTACACACAATTTTTATTTACAAAACTTTTTCAGTATCATATGGTTGTCCATTCCTTAACACTGACAACAGGTTTTGAAAATGGTAGATGGCTTTTATGATCCTTTTCGCCAATCCTTTCCTCACAGATATAAATGATCATTATAGGATATAAACAATATGCTCAGGCTAATTGTGTGCAAAATAAACTATATTACAGGTGCATTTATTAACGTTTGACACAGTCTGATGAAGCATGTTAAAACCGAACAGGATGTGGTGTTTCTCAGCTATATCAGCCCTTGTCCATGACTGTCTGCTACTTAAAGCCCTTCTGTTGTTATTCCAGCTTCTTTATCCAGTGTTGCCAAATTTGTCTGAATGCCACCTACCAAAGGTGATTAGAAGCATTTTTCAAATCACAGGCAATCATTTGGAAAAACCAGCCACAGAGGAGCTGTCAGCAGCTTAATGTCTGCAGCACTAAGAGCATGACGGAGAAAAGAGAAAGAGCAGAAACAGCATTAACTTCTGTTGGGCTTTTTGAAATCAGCCTCAAACGATGCCAAAGGACTCAAATTTGTTTTAGATGTGGTGTTTGTCCTTCTGATGTGTTAATATTTAAAGCTAATGTTTCAATTTTCTTTTTATTGAAGCAATTTGACTTAAATATTTAGTTAATTTTTAATTTGTATTTTGTGTAACTTTATTGCTTTGTGTCACATTAGTGGTAACCAGCACATTCTACTGGACTGCCAAAGTTACTTTGAGCTATGTTAGCTGTGGACAGAGGCTGCCGTTTGTACAGTTTGTTGTAGTTCACATCCAAGCTGAGAGACAGGAAGTGGAGGGGGGAAAGAACAGCTTGGAGTGTAAATTTATTTAGAGTTTCACTAGATCCATTAGCAGAAGAAAGAAATTACGTTCCGTACCTTTAACTATTACCTGCACCATGGTTATTTGTGCCAGGTAAACTAAGACACAAAAGCCAAACAACTTGAGTTCTTGAATGTGGCTACATGCACACAGCACACTTAACATACCTCACAAATATGGATTAAACTCAGAAGAAACAAATATGTGTTGTGGACACATTATTTGCTGAATGTGCTAAATGGAAACACTGCTACTACTTGTCATCTCTCAGCAGCAAAATTGCCAACACCACAGAAGAAAAAAATTACAGAAATAAAGGCCAAGCCTAGGACTCAGTGGTGCAAGATGTTGTACATAAATCTGCCACCATGCACTGCTATTTATCCTTTTCACTCTCACGCCTACGAGTTACATCTACTCACTCAGAGTGCTAACTGGTCTGAACCTCCATTACACAGAGCACACTGGCCTCCCACTCCCACCCTACTAACACTGGCAGACTGCCAGGTAGGGAAGAGTGAGTGAGTGAGTGAGCGAGTGAGTGAGAGAGAGAGTGAGAGTGAGAGTGAGTGTGTGAGTGTGTGTGTGGTCTAACTGCACAGGACAATAGCACAAAAACACAAATTTAGGGAATAAAATAACTTACAACCTGTCAAGCTAGAGCAATTTGACACAGATTCCTAACACTCAAACCAAATCTAACCTCCTGTGGCAGTAAAGCACTGCATTTGCTGAAACTGTACAACCTACGGCAGACCTCACATTCCTCTGCATAAGATGTGAGCTCCCTGTCATTCAGCTTGCTGTTAGCGTACTTCTCTGCACTCCATATCACAGTGCCTTGCCTGTTCCCTGCAAACAGACTCCTTCTATACAGCATCAGTATGCAAGTTGCCTGGGGAGGGGGGCAGGGAAGCAGCAGAGGAGAGGAAGAAGGGAAGGTTGAGAAAACAAAGCCTCTATAGTCGTCTCTTCAGCCGGGCCAGGCCGAGCCGCTCTAGCGGGGGCGAGTTATGTAATGTGACTGGCAGGGCCCACTTCCTTGTTCAGAGCTGCTGCACACACTAATCCCCACTGAGGAACAAGCCCTGCTTTAATAGAAGAGGAGGAGATAGAAGGAGAGCTGTGAGGGAACCATTGGAAGAGGTTTGATTACAGGAATTTTAAGCTTTCATCTGTAGCACACTGAACACACAGGGCTAATCTGCTGAAAGATAGTCAGAATGATAGCAGCACTGCTGATGGTTGACACCACTTTCGCACAAAAAGCTTGTGTATGACATGCAATGATGAGACACATTCAACACACTTTGGTTACTCATACTAGACTATTTGAAACAGGTAAAGGTGGTAGTTTTTACAAAGCCTGGGTCCATAGCTGTAGTTCCACTCCACATTTAGACCAGATATTTATGACAATGTTTCCAGAGGAGCAGATGCTTTTTTCTAGTCTAGTGTGACTCATTTATGTCATAAAAACTTCATGAATATTATATAACAACTTCTGCCCTATGATTTTGCTCAAACATTTCTGCAATACATCATGAAAGAACATATACAGTACACATACACCAAAGTCTAATCTATTAATACATTACAGTGGCTCAGTCATTACAGTCATTGTTTCATACTAGACCAAACACTAGCATATAAAACCCAGATAGGGAGCAGGTAGACAGATATGGCATGAGCATTATGAAGCTTAGAAGAAGCTGCACCAAAACAGACACAGAGTGAAAGAGAAACAGGGAGAGAGAAAAAAAAGATGAATGATCACCAGACACTTCAATCAGTTCTGCTAACCATAAGACCAGGTGGGGGACTTACAGCAGTTAAAAATAAAAGACTGACTCTGATTTACTGAGCTGCTTGCCTGGAAACCATGTGACCAGCATCACATGAAGAGACAGAGGAGAAGAGTGGCAGAGGTTGTGTGTGTGTGTGTGTGTGTGCGTGCCCAGCCTCTATAGGCGTGCACACAGACAGCATGTATTCCACTCCTGGCACAATAATAAGCTTTGTGATCAGTTCCCTTGGTTTCCACTGACAGTAAGCAGATATAAGAAGCTCAACGAGGTAAACAGTAGCAGCTCTTGCTGGTGCACAGCCACAGGCACAGACGCAAGGGGGGGGGGGGGGGATGGTGGAGGAGTGAGAGAGCCAGAAACAGAGAGATGAAATTTGTGCGGCGGAAGAGGGGGATGAGCCAGTGATGCAGCTGTTCAGGGTCATAAGCAGTCCACACACTGATCACTAGGCTGCTGATTTTTCATAACACATTCATTGTTTTGTGATTTCCAGATGGAACACCAGGTTTGTTTCCTTCTCCCCTTAAAAATCTTTTCTCTCAATATGATTTGGCATATTTTTAATAAGACCCAGTCTGTGATAAGATTTTTTACACCCCTTTAAGAGAGACATGCATTTGCAATGAATGCATCATCATAACCCTCAAGTTAAAAGCTTTCATTCTATAAGTCCCATTATTATTATAAGCCCATTTCATTCTCTGCTATTACACAGTGTTTGCTGACAGAAATTTGAAAATAATTTACCCTTCACCATTGCATTTGATGCCAATAACATGATCAGTGAGGAACTTTGTTTGTGTCATAGTAAACAATGATTTTTGGTGACAAAGATGTACAGCGTGAGTGGTTCTGCAGTCACGTAGAATTTTACATTATCAGGTCTTTCAGCTGCAGTCACATTAACCAACAGGAAGATGTTTTGTGAAATGCATGTGAGCAAGACAAAGAGAGGGTAATGGTTTTGTTGGACACATACTCGCTCTGCACTACAGAAACTGTGACCTACTTTTCACACACACAGACACTCTGACAAAGGGACAGGAAAAGCAGAAGTTAGGCATGCACTAAGCCCCGTTCTTAATACATGCATTCCAGTGGATAGAGCTCAATGGTGTTTTCAGCCTGCCTGTTGGTACAAGCAACTCCTGCACACAGTCTCCTGCATGACTGGCAACAAAGGGTAGAGTTGTAGAGATGCTGGCAGTATGCATGTGTACACAAGTACACGTATGCATAGTCTCTTTTAAGTGGTTACAAATATTTCTATATTGTTACTGTCTCCATTGTTGTTATTCACTCATCTAAATAACTTATAAATATGTGAGATAATAAACATCTATATGCATCACATGGTTGACACTAAATTGAACACCATTTCAGAAAAATGTGTACATACACATCATAATGTAGCACATAACATGTATTATGATGGCACTCATTTGGATAAAGAAAATACAACCAAAGCCATCTTTGAGAAACATTTACGAATAGTGGTTCAGCCTCATGATTTTATTTCTAAAATGATGCTTTTTGTCAACATACCGATTCCATGGCTGTGGGAGAATGTCAGAGGGTTAAAATCCAACTAGAAATACACCTGCTGCTGTGGAGTCCACAGAATCCTGAAAAACAAGATAAAAGAAAACCAAGCATTAATTACAAGGACAGCACATTAAGTTTCGCATTCCTCACAACAGAAGGGGATTGGAGTGGATACAGTGGGTCATATTTCTCCTCTCAGGACCGGATCACCGACAGTTCTCTGCCAAGCTAAGAAAAGCCTATGGAGGAATAGACCAGCAGCCAGAGAACACTGCCATGTAAACAGACATGTGGTCCCATTTTAATTCCTTCATAAACTTGCCTTTGTGTTTCAAAAAAAAAAAAAAAAAAAAAAAAACCTCTGCACCCATTGCCCGATGCTGTTATGCATGTCTAGTCCTGAATGTACTGAGCCCACACCTTTACCTTTCCTACCCTAGCAAATTCGATGAAAATGTAGACAATTACAAAAGTGTTGTTGTGAGAAAGTCTTATAGTTCTGCGTGAACATAAACGTTTTTACTTCTTCAGTGGTACAATGTTATCTTTAATCGAGTCTCGAGTGCCATCTAACCCTGGTGACTACTTGACAAAATTACTGTAAATATACGCATATAAGTCACTTTGCTGTATAAATCGCAGTACCAGCCTAGAGGAGTAAAAAAAAAAAAGTGCAACTTATAGTTCGCAAAATACAGTAGATTCAACAACACTTGATTCTATTATAATAAACTGGCCCATCTGTTGGCATGTTGAGAGACTCACATTCAATCAGAGAAACCAACAAACAATTCAGCATGTAAAAACTAATGAAAGCCAGTGAAAGATATGAGGTACTACTTCTATTAATACCCTACTTTTAAAGTCTAGCAAACTACAGGAAAAATGGAAACTAGCTGTTCCAAACAACACACAACCTTTTTTGGAACTGGCTTAGTAACAACAGATACAATCTTACTCAAGTAAGTAAGACTGTAACAGCCAAACACCTAGTGTTTGGAGCATGGTTACCATCAGAAACATTCTTATCTGGTCCACAACAGCCAAACAGAGAACATAATGCAGTGTAACCAGCTCAAGTACAGTACCACAAACCTGCTAATGTTCCTAACCTGCCTGTCTTTTTGCCTTTTCCCCCAGTCCGCACTGAGCGACAAGAATTTATCAGGATTTAGAAGGCGAGACAAGGGAGAATATTTAAGAGAGGCCCAGTGTTGGGCTAAACTGGTCACATTCTGGCAATTATTGAATACTCCCCTACCCCAAATTGAACAAACATTTGTTCCACTGATCTGGTTTTAAGGCATTACAAGGGGACTGAGGACCAACAGTGAGTAGTAAGTAGTAATCACGTACTTGTGAGTAACTGGGACCTGAATTTTAACAATCTATACATGTAAGATCTTATTTATTGTTTATAGGTATTCTCATCTCTGCTACATAGACCAAACAGGACCTGTGGGGAGGGTTTTTTGGGACAGAATACAAAGGCTAATGCTACAGACAGGGCGGCAGGTGGGTACACAGCACAGGATTAAGGCCAGGCTTCACTGGGACGGCCTAAGTGGCAAGGAGGATGATGTTAGATGCGTATTTGTGTTTGTTCTGAAGCAGAAACTGTGGGGCTTTCCCAGCAGGAAGAACAGGATTGGAGGATTGCAATAATCCATCCAGGAAACAGAACACTACCCTCTCATCAGATACAGCATACAGACAATTCCCCCTGATGATTACACACAAAACTGATGACAGTTTTAACTGTGTGCTAAAAGCATGACTACACCAACTAGCATAAGACAAAGGAAATCCAGAAATTGGTACTAAACCAAGATAAGTTTACAGATAACAGCTTAACCAGGAGGCAAAAGCTTTAAGTTTACGACAAAAATCTGAACCTGATTTAATGATACACCAATTTCTAACACATGCTGACAGAAAAAAAAAAGAAATTACAGCACAATGAAAATGTATACACTAACAACTGTAGGAAAGTGAATAAGTGGAAGCATTTCAGTGACAATTTTACAGGTGTGTCAAGTCTTTTAAGTGCTGCTAATAGCTAAAAAGTGAATATTTTGTTATTTAAAGAAAGAAAGAAATGTGCTTATCCTCTGTTGTTTTCCTGAAGCTCAACCAGGCTGAAGATTTTCCATTTTACTTTACCAAACCTTACAGGACAATGTATATAACAATTCATGGGAAGAAAAAAAAACAAAAAGACTGGACGCAATTGCTAAAACACATAATGTCAGCAGCCAAGGCCCGTTACTATCGTTAAGGTAACACTTTGTTATGCTGTAAGCGTTTACTAAGATCTATATGTCAGAATTGAAAGGACTATGTCCAACCATTTCTGTAACTTTATGAAACCAACATCTGCTCATATGTATCTATGTGTACCTACAAAGCAAAGGAGTTTATGGGTAAGCGTAGGTCGCTGATGGTTGAATACAGTTTGATGCCGACACCTCCCGAATCTGAAATACGCGTTGTGCGGAGCTGCACGTCCTACATGCTGACTGGTTGATCCACCTTCCTGTTGCTATGTGGAAGAAGGAGGAAGGAGCATTCAAATGACAAAAAGGGGTAGCTAGAGGAGACCTGCCAAGGAAAGTGAAGAAATACAAATATTCATTCTTCCTCGATTGTGCTGCTTGTTTTGCCACTAGTTTCACAAAAATATTTGTCTTTTTCACTCATTTGTTTCCTACCTTCTTCCATGTATTCTCTACTTTGTTGGTTGAGTGGCCAAGTATAAAAGTAACAGCTTTGCAACCGTCTCCAAATGACAGGAGCATATGTTATCGCACTCAGCGATATGGAAACAAATCTTATCATGATAATTCTTTCAATGTCAATATCATACATATTATGATATAAACCAAAGTGCTATTTCAATCAAACTTAAAGGTTCCTTTTTGACATGTAAATCTATTGGGTTCATTTTGATTTAAACATTTATTTTCTTCCAAAATTTCAATAATGCAACATGCAGTACATTATACAACTGTATTTCAAATAAATAAATAAGTTGTAATAACTAAATCTTTATTCTGAACTGTCAAAAGCCTTAGTGTGGCCACCTTATATCTTCAATCTGCGACTAAAATATTAAAGCTTTTACACAAGAACTAGGTCTGTTGTTGTGCAGCAAGTGTCACTCTTGTTTTAAGAGACCACCAACACTTCCTTGCGTCTGGGACTGTAAAGTCTTGCGTTTTATGTGCTGTAGAGCACGGCAGCGCTTTAGGTGGTGCTTAAAGGTTGGTGGTATTGACTTTTTTTTTTTTTTTTTTGTCAGTGGGACATTTGTATATTCATAGACTTATAAAGTATAAGTCTATGTTTTGCAGTGCATGCTACTCTGCTGCTTGTCAGACTTTAAACACCCGAAATATTGCCTCATACCCTTGCTCTCACCAATGCTCTTGCCTTTTAAGCCCTGGTCTGCGACTGTTTGGGTGTTTTCAACAGTGGTGCTGACACTTGAGTTGTTGTCAACATTTTCTGTTTTGTTGATCTCTTTAATCAGGCCCCAATCCTGACGTACTGGCTTACACAGCGACAGCAGCCCAAACATTAGCATGTGAGCTGCTGCTGGCTGCTCCTCCATGCTCTGTGCTGCGTGGGTCAACCTAACTGACGTGCTCTAACTCTCTTCCAGCCACATGACAGGTTCAACCCGGCACTAATTTCATTATCACTGGCTGTTTGTGCTGTCTGTCAAAACAATAACGGAATGAGTTGTAGGAGAAAAGTTATATCACAAGTACGGTTATTCAGAAAACCTACACACATTACCATAACCTGCGTTACAGGCTCACCCAAGAACATGGTTTTTGTATGGTATTGAAAAGGTGAAAACAGAAGCTAAATTTACACAAAATCCACCATTAACTCGACATCACCATCAATTATAACCTCAATCTGATTAGTAATTAGAAAGATCCACAATATATTCTATATAGGCTATGTAACATTTGCATTTAAGATTAAATTATAAAAAAGTCAGAGGTCAAAGACCAAACCCTGCTTAGGTTTGGGCTCCATGTACCCCAGCAGTATAAGCCTGCCTCCACATTGTGGAAGTGACATCAAACATTGTGCATCATCATGCATAATTACAGTGTATTTCTAGTCCTGCATCACCATGACAACATTTCTGCATATTTATTACATTTGCATGTTCATTGCAGACATCCCTATTATTGAACAGAGTGTTTTAGTGGGCTTAATTAAGCTCATCAGAGCACTGTCATATATTGGTGAGGAACAGAACAGTTTGTGAGCCACAGGGCAGCAAGCTAGGACAACATGTAGTCAAAACAGCTGCCTTATAACCTCTTCAAAACACTGCTGTAAGTGAGAGAGCTAGTGAGACCAAACCTAGTTTTAACAGTGACCTTCAAAAAGAATCAGAGGCTGTCTTTGATGTTGGCAGAGTATGACTGCAGATAAGGATAAATCTCTTCAGTGGCGCTCACAGTATGGCCTTGCACTAAAGTGACTGAACCATTTGGTTGCAGCAAATCATTAAGACTGGACCTGAATATCCAACTATTTGTATTCTCGTTTTTGGATAGGCATTTGGTGTTTCTGTATTTACATATTCCTTTATTTCTATATGTACAATATCAAGACAGCCAAACAGTAAAACACATTTCTGTTAGATAAATGCTTCTTTTCAACAGTAACAACACGAAGATACCCATGCCAATAGATATCCTAATATTTTAACCTACCCTGACTTTAAGCACTAAACAGTATACATTACAAATTCTGGCACACAATCTTAGTAAGACAAAACTAAGACGCAGTGCTCTAGAGTCCAGCATGCATGGTTATGGTATCAGGCTTATAGGGTGAGGTGACACCCATGAGATGATTGGGAAAGGGAAAAGTTAAATATTAAAGAAATGTATAGCTGGTGTAATAGATACCAAACCTTGCAGAAAACTTAATGAGTAGACTGCTCGCTCCATGTGCATGACCAGTGGTGACAACAGATGTTTTCGTGTGTGCAAAAGAGGTAGAACTCCTCTGGGTACTGTGGGATCAATGTGTAGACAGGGCCTCTAATGCTGGCTTCAGGACACAGGCATCTTTTGTCCTGCTTCCCTGTCATTTGGCATCTGATTACAAGAACAGCTTCCATTTCCACAAACCGCTACAAATGCCGTTTCTTTTTTGGAAACCTGGACAGTATGACACAGACACACTGGTGTGCCCCCCAGAAATACAAGGCACCTCACCAGTCAGTCCTGTGCCTATCAGAGAACAGATCAGAGCTAGCTCTAAGGCGACCTGGTACACAACAGTACTACCCTCTTTCTGATTTCATAAAACATGTCACAGGCCTCATACGCATCATGCAGCGACATCCATTCACACTAACACTGCAGTCTTTGCAGCACAGTAAATCATCCCTAACAAAATTCACAGGCTCCCTGAAATCCAGAGACTATATGCAGGAAACAGTACACCAGATTACAAATTCTGGCACACAATCTTAGTAAGACAAAACTAAGACGCAGTGCTGATAGGTGTGATGAATTAAAGCACATTTACGCAAAGCAGGCTGGTAATAGACTTTCATAATATTATATAGCCCAAAGTTGTGTTTTTTTCTGTCCTGCCAAAGGCAATTTGACAAAATAAAAAAAGGAAGGTTATGTCAATCAAAATGAGTAAAATTGTGTGTGGTCGACAGATTTTTTTCCATGTATGTGTGGTCCAACATTAAACATGGATAATTTTATTTGCTGCACTGGCCAATCAGATATGTGCACGCATACAATGCTGAGATATTACCTTAGAATTACAGCTCTGTGGGGCTCCCTGACAGCCAAGTGGTTTTGGTGGACCACCATATACATTAGGGCTGTGCAGTAAATCAATATTTAGATATATGCCAATATTTCTTAAAACAATACAATATCGATATTCCAGTCCCTAATATCGATACTCCCTCAGGCCATAAGCCTGCGGTAGATGGGAGGGGCCATCATTCTTGTACGCGTGCGCATCTTTGTCTTTTCATTCAGCAGCACCTTCGTCTTTAAAAGCAGATCTTTGGCTGTATTTTGGCTTTAAAGCTAAAAATGGGAGTAATGACATGGACAAAACAAAAAGCTGTGGCAATGCCTGTTCCAATACAGCATTCCGGCAGCACAACCAACTTTCAAGTTCACCTACAAAGATACCACATGCAAAAGTTAGCAGTCTCCATACAATCTATAGAGCTTAGGCAAATGCCACCAAGAAGCTCATGCACAGAACATTACAGATTTCAGGCTGCATTCTTTATCTCCCAAGATCTGCGCCCATATAGTGTTATTGAAAACGCAAGCTCCAGGCTAATTGGGAACATGACGGAATTGGAAGCTCGCACAAACCACAGCCGTCTGACAGCCTACTCATCCGCCACAAGGTGGGCTTGGAGAGACCGTGTTAGCTATCCCCACACAACTAGCACTGCTACACACAATAACAGCGTTAGCTATACTCCACAGCCACGTAGCCAAGTAGCCCAATCGCAAGCCACTATGCTAGGTCCACATGATGAACCATAGGTACTCAACCCCATAAAAAAAAAAAAAAAAAAAAACGCATTTTGCAAAACGCACATGAACATATGTTAACACAGTGGGAAATTGTGTTTTTATCCTGAGCTGCTATGGTTCAATTTACTGAATTTGCCAACTTGTAAGATGCGAGTTAGTGTGAGTCCAGCAAAGGAAACTGGACACTGTTTTTGTTTTCGTTGTATAGAGGTACACATTACATCGTGACCCGCATATCAGGCTATGTATCATATTGTGACATCCTTAATGATACCCAGGTTAATATACACATGCACGGTTGTCATAGGCCCACCCCCTTCCCTGCTGCCTTTGCTGTTTCCTGTACATACATCACATCATAATAAAGGCATAAAAAATGCGTTATCCTGAAAGAGAGTACATTGCTTATAGTATATGAAGGATTGGTGGTCACTGAACAGTTGTTATGGTTGGAGTGTTGTGAATGATGAGCCAACCCCTACATTAGGTCGGACCACTAAACTTCATGAATAGGAAGCAACAGCAGCTCAATATAACAGCCAGAGTTTGGCCTGCAGTATGTCAAAGCATCAGGTATCAGAGCTTATTGTAATATCTTCACTAATTAGATTCAGTCATCTGCTCTTCAATGCGCAAACACTGGAAGGGAAACCGGACGCTTGAGGGTGTGGGGAGACAGCTGGGGGGAAGGGGGAGATGGGCCAGGGGGAGGAGAGAGAAAAAGAGATGCACACCACACCTCTCCTCTTCAAAAACATCTACATTATTGATAAAGCCTGGCCTCTGCAGGGAGGGACCATAGCACACAGATCCTCCATATCTCCAGCATGAGCAACCAACAGCACGGTGGCAGCTAATTTTGAATCAGTATATATATGCATCATCACAGAACATGTTTCTAAGAGGTAAGAAAAAATGAAATTCAGAAGAGTAGATGAGAAGAGGTAAAAGATGCAGGTAGTTAGAAAAAAGTGGAGGCAACAAAGATAAAAAGATGAGCCTTCCCGAAGGCTGGATGGCAAACCAGACAAATAAAACCCTGATATTAAATAAAGGCAGAGGAGTGAAGGGAGGGGATAAGGCCTGCAATGAGAAGGCAGCAGCACCAGTACTCGTGACACAGTTAGCGACAGTGCTTGTTTGTTCAGCACAGCCATGCCGCGGAAAGCTCAGCTCACACGCTCACTCCCTCAGCTCCCATTGCTACAAATCTTCTGCTGTTGTCAAGGTAACAAGCTCTCTGGACTAGGAAAAAAAAAAAATCCTCACATTCAAAAGATGTCTTTTCAAATGCTGGCCTCAACCTGAAACTTGCATGTGTTCTCATTATACAGCCTGTGCACCTGAACTTCAGCTTGGCGGTGCAACAAAGAGGAAAACGTTTCCACTTTCCATAGAATCAAACACTTTCAGTACATACTGAGATGTAACTGGAATAAAAATGGAGGAAGTGGTTGGAATATTTATATTAATGCTGCTCGAATGTGTTTTATTGAAATGAATCAATTAAATTAGTCCTAGGCCTCATTACCACAAACGTTAAATCAACAAGTGTGGTCTGGTTAATTCAATCTGTCTGACTAGGTGAAACATCCAGAGTACTGCACCTCGTTCTTATATTTATATGAACATTAAATCTATGAGCCAAAAAGTATATTATGACCAATCACAGCTTGGGCTGGGATAACAACAGTCCAAACTCTATTTGCGTGTGCTTCACACCATACAACAAATCTAGTGTTGCGCTTGTATAAAATGGATATTAGCATGCAGCATTAGCACACAGTATCATACTTTCAACTGATATCACCACCAAACCACAAATTCCAGTGAAGAAGCCTGCTCTATCATCATACACAGTACCCAAATTTAACTTAGAAGTGGCAGAATCATTACTGCTTTAATTCCTTCTATCCTACTGTTGATTGAGACAATGTGTTTCAGCAAGTACAGCATGCTGTCTTCTTACAGACTTGTCTTTTGGGGATCACTGATTATGGTAATTTGATCATTTAACCTTCTATTGCTGTGGGACAACGCTTTTCTAAAAAATGTTTGAGATCACTTGATTTGAATGTACAGGTTCTTTTCTGATCTTTCAGACATTATTATATATGATTACACACATTGCACGAAAACAAGCAGACCTAGAAGCAGTGTTAGTAGAGCAGCGAGGGCCAGAACTGCAGAGGTAGCCGAGTAAGGAGCACAGCTTTAGGTGTATTATACAATTAATGTCTTCAACTGATGTTAAGTTCAACAGGTGGACTAGCGTCTATCATATATTACGTGTCAAATGTGAAAAAGACTTGTGCTGCCCAGCACAAGTCACCAGAGCTCAAGATAGTGCTGTCGATCTTTTTGCATCAGCCAGACAACCAAAACCCAGGCTATTCACTAATATACAATTACATGAAAATGAGAGAAGCAACCGAATACTCAATTTAGAATTTGCAAATGTATACAGAAATGTCAGAAAGGTTATCAGATAATTTCTGTACTTGTATTCTAAAAATAGAAATAAAAACTATACAACCAAATACTGTATAATAATGTAAGCCAGAGGTATCTCATACGTAACATATTCTGATTTCACAAACTGAACCTGCAACATTGCTACCTTCAAATATATGTGTAAAATCTATGTCATGTTCGTCTCAGAGAGAAATGTCAAGACAGCCTCTCCTATAATTTTCCATATAAACCTACACAAAGCTGTCCACAAAGTGTGGGTCGGTGCGGGTGGAGTTGCAGCTCTGCAACAGAATATGCCACTGCCCTATTTCAAAGCCGACACTTGCTGATGCTCCTGAAAAGCAGTAGCTCTTTTCAGAATATGCTGTCACAACTGGCACTGGAAAATAATATAGCAGGGTAGAAGAGTGTGCTAATTTTCCACACAGATGGCCCAAATGATAAATTTTAATACCCATGGGTTGTGTCAAAGCAATCCTTTCCATAGCTTTGGTCCATGCCTATTAAATATCAGGTAAGCATACACTCTCAGAGCATCTTTCCGTAACAAACACACACTTCTTTCTTACAGTAGCAAAGCAAGACAAAGTGGATCCAGTACTATAAAAACTAGCAAAGATACAATTTCTTAATTGTTCTGAACTGTGTTTCTTGATTTAAAATGGGTTTTCATTTCTTGTACAGTTGTTGCATTCCACCTCCTGACACAAATAATACTGTCCCTTGTCATGATACTGGGATGTGGCACTCTGGCCCCCATTTTTTATTTGGCAAATATGGGCAAAAAGTAAAGAGTGCACAATATTGTATCTTAAATTTCAGTGCAAAAGTTCCTTTCAATCATCTTTTGATAAATTATTCATTTTATTTCTTTACCAACAGAATCATTCAGTAAGCGAAGGCCAGCCAGCTTATTCAAACACTGATTTGATATTTCTATGAAGAAAGCTTGCTCTGCCATTCAGCCTCACACACTACCTGAGCAGTTCCACAGTTCTGCCATTTGTCATTTTCAGTTGCCATGGTTGCAGTGAAAGACAGAGCTCTATGAATATTGGAAATGGAGGAGTAGCAGCACATGGTACATTATTGACGGAAACACCCGCACATGCACTGACACCTCAGAACAACTGTGTTGGTTCTGAATGCCTGCGGCCATCCGTTCACCCCCACAGCTCTCAGCAAGTTAAAAAGTAGGCATTTAATAAATAACTCCAACCGACACACATTGTCTCCCCACATACAGGAACTCATGTATCCAGCTGCGATGCCAGTTCCACACTAGGCGTCTATCAATGCACATTCTTCATATTACAAACTAGATGTTTATATCATGCAGCTACCGTGACAGGGTGGCAATGATGCTTATTGTTTTCCACTAAAATTGCTTGACATACCAAACCCAGCCTGTTGCATGTACAAATGTACATGGATCATGCATGCTGCCACTGTCACACTGACAAGGAACCATTTCACTCCTCATATTCTGATGGGCACGACTGTCAAGAGTCCCTGATCTCCCTTTAGATATGGGTAAGCCACATATAAACTGAGCTCCTCTGAGATTTCTCATTTCATCCTCATTGGAAAGCAGTGTAAATGTCAGTGCACGGTGTGCATGAATTAAAGCACTGTGAAACTACTGCAATGCACACAAAGCAAGGAAGAGCACTACAGCAGTTTGTGGTTATGCAGTTAGAGTTCATGGTAAGACAATACAACTCTAAACATGCTAACACAACAACAGTATCAAAAGTTTACTTGAGCTACACAGATTGCCTATGAAGGCTGCACATTATGAACACACACATGGTAGAATGTGGTTTAAGCTATTTTTTTCCCTCACACTCCCAACAAGGAAAAGAAATCACATAAGGGCCTGCTGCAGAGGGCTTTGATCTTGCAGATGAAAAGCAACAACTCTTTCCACTCTTTTCGGTGGAGGTATGACTGTAGCCATGACACTAATGCACAACTCCAGATGGTATACATTTAATGCAAACACCTATTATACATTTTTTGTCTCAATATCTACAATCCACACAGAAAATTTCTGTAACGTGACATAGGCACTATAATTATGTGATAAGTAGTCGGCCTCTTGTTGTACCTGATATGCAGAAGAATGGTAACACTACCAGTAATTCATTTATAGAGATAATTTTAAAAAGAGCTATGATATCATATTGCGTAATGTCTACTTCCTGCTGTTTGCACTATGTTTAAGTAGTTGTGCTGTCTTTGTATGGTTTTTCCTACCTACTGGTTTTGGACTTTATATGTATTCTAGGACTAGTCTTGTGTTGTCTGTGTTCTTTTATGTGGTACCTGGTGTCCTGGGTGAACGTTGTTTTATTTCTTGTGTACTGTACCAACTGTACATGGCAGAAATGACAATGAAATTCACTTGCCTTGACTTGACATGGGTACTCCATGTTAGGCAAGTTGGAAAAAACGTATACCAACTATAAATTTAGATATCTGCATTTGCAACTACAGAGCAAGCATGGAAAGTAAATTATCCAGCACAAATTCACACAAAAATGCAACTATTAAAGAAAGTAACTGCAGCAAAACCCCAAGAGTGCCATTGTGTGTGCATAATTTACTATAATTTTTGTCAAAGGAGGAAACAAGGCGAACAGTTAGGTCCAACGCCCTTAGCTTCCTGCAAGCGGCGCTTCCTGAGGAACCAGGGCTACTGCAGAGAGGTGGAGATGGGGGAGGAGACTGTCAGAAAGTGAGGGGGGGAGAGAGGAGACGAGCATGTGAGGATGCAGTATACAAGCTTGGTTCTGATATGTGAAGATGAGAAGAAGAAGGTGGCAGAGACATAGTGGAAGCATCAGCGGAGACAGAAAAGAGGCTCTGGGCATGGAAAGAGAGAGGACAGGGGAGAGTTGAGCCAAGTGTGCGAGAGAGCAGCATAACAATGCACCACAGGGCTGAGTTCAGCAGACAATGTAATCTATCCAAGAATCACAGAGGGTGATACGATGAAACTGAACAGACTCGTGCACCATGTGTGTATGACAGTGCAGAACAGGTTTGTGGGGTGTGCGTGTAATTCTGTAACCATACAAACATACATCCACATAGACATGTAGAAAAAGCATGCACGGCCCATTTGAAATGACTTCTATTTATGTTGATGGACCCCAAACCCCATAGTTCAATCAACCAAGCAATCCAAATTTGTCCTTTTTACTATACAATAGGAAAAATATTCAGCTGAAGAACAGCTAAAGCTTTTATTAGATTTTAATACTTAAGCCTTCTGCAAAGGAAGGGTTATTTGTAAAATAGTGCCAATATGGCCCACAAAAGCAGACATTACTTGTCTGGATCATAAGCATGGGGAAATAATGAGGTATCAACCAAATTATAACATCTGACAGATGTGGTGTGAAATGAAATCCTAGGGTAAAATATGCCCACGTTTAAAGCTTACAGGATTTGTGGTTTTCTATTATTTGTGTCAATTAATGGTGGGGCTCACATATCCAAGACTTGGAGGGCTGGCTACAAAAAGAAGGCCATTTTAAATCAGGAAGCCATCCAATTTAATGATGCTGTTTTTATGAAGCGAGTGTTCACTACCTGACTTCCCAGGTGTGATTTTCTGACACCACATAGAAGACAGCTGACTCGACATTTCAGCTGTCAAAGTTTCAATTGGGATGCAAATTTTAGGCAGTGCCCTTAATTGATAGTCAGCAACATTAACGATTTATGAAATACATAGATAGACAACTGCAGCAAAGTCTTACCCATTTTCTGTTACTGAAAGGGTTGAGGCCTTCAACAGTAAATAATCTGTAACATTATCAGACAGACACAGGTCGCTTGATGTTCACTTTTGAGATTATTATATTTTAAGCATGTTTAATTAGAGTTCAGCATGTCCAAACGTTACAGGTGCTCTCTGCTGTCCGACTGCTTCTGATGAGCACCAGAGTTTTGCTTTAGCACGAATCATGGATTGCTAGCTAAACAGCAAACTACATTCTTAGTATTAAAAGGAAAATGAAAACACCAAAATATCTATGCTTCACAGAATGGACCAGCTGTAATATAAAGTTAATACAATTGTAAAATGTGGAAAATATTGCTATGATCATTACTGTTCACCTTTTTTTCTAAAATCTCTGCATTCAAACAGGCTGCGCAGTGATTGTGTGTGAGAACTGGCTTTGCATAAGTAATGAGGAGAAATAAAAGGCTGTCCTATATCCACGCCAGAGATTACACTTCTGGCTGCTGTTTCTATAAAAAGATTCACTGCAGGGAGTATGAGTGACACAGACCGACATGCAACCACACACACACACAAAAGCAAGGCAGTGTATTTATAGAGAAGAAGGTTCTCGTATCAAAATAACTTTAAAAGATCAGCGTCTGGTTGGCTGCAGTCACCCAATCACAGATCTGAGTATTTTCCAAGCCTTGGCAGACAAAAACAGCAAAATGCTGGAGAGATTATTGGTTGCGCTATGCCACCATAAAATGTCTTCTATATTTCCGGTTCTCCTACTTTCCACTTCTCATTTAGACTGCTTCCTTCCTAAGCAAAATAAACACAAATAGCTTTGCAATGTGTGACACAAGGATACAAGATAGTTGTACAAGCCTTGATACAAGGGCCAAACACATAATGGCCTGTAGCTTTAAGAAGAGCTTTGTGCTGCCACATGTCCAGGAGGGAAAGTCCCTGTACAAGCCGACTGAAGATGATGTGATTTTCCACTCTGCACTGTCTGCTCTGCTTAAATACACTAGCTAATTCCTACTCTTGCCCTCAAAAAAAAAAAAAAAAAAAAAAAACAAATAATTCAGAGATACAATTTATTTACAGTAATATTTATTGCATTTGCTATTTTTTTATATTTATATTATATTTTTATTTTTAGAAGAAATGGATCAATTCTTGAAATGTCACCAAATATCCAGATTTTCCAGTTTCCTGCAGCAGCATATTCAAATTGCTAGCTAATCCTGGATAAAGTATGCTGGTCATATTTAGTTTTTATTTACGCCATTTCTACCTAGCATCATGTATTTCACCATGGCATATGAAATTACAATCCAGGGCTTGCAAAATCATTAGGTTGACATCCAGGGGATATCGTGTCTTCCACTCAGGCTACCAAGATATATGCTCACCCTTCTTCAAACTATCTACTTCAACAACCACAAAACTCACTTGAAAAAATTCACATTTGCATGAAATTTCAACTTTGTTTACATTATGATGCTGAAGTCTTTGTTGATCGCTACATAAACAAAACATGACAAAAAAAAAAAAAAAAAAAAACAGACAAAACTGTGGTACTTCATACACAGTAGAAGTTTAGCCATGTTTGTTTGTTACCGGCTTCTTTTGTTACGCACTTGGTTCAACTTCCGGGTCAAAGTCCAAAGCGCGGACTGTGGAGCATGTGCAGATTAAGGTGTGTACATACAGTACTAGCTCAACTCCCAAGAGCATTATCTGGGCATATTGTTACAGGTCCCAGTGAAAAGTTAAAACATAAGCCAGTAAATCCAAATGATAAAATAAACGGTTTAAATAACTATCAGAAACTGTGTATAATACTATGAGGCAATACTGAAAAGGAATTAATCACAAGAATAGATCAATGCCATTTACTTCACATCTTCTTGGAAATATGGGATTCCTTGGGCTTCAGTGTACTTGACTGGTCAACATAGTAGTTTTGCTAGATGATGTTGAATGTAGTGTTGCACAGTACACTGACAGTAGAAAGATATAACAATACCCTGTCTACCCCTCTAAAAACTGTAGTTTACGTCGTATCAGTACTTGAACAACAATTTAATAAGAAGCCAGCCTTCCGACGTTCGCTGTGCAACAGTGGTCAGCGCTGTGTGTGTGCCATGCTCTGCTTTCACCCAAGGCACAGTGGGTGTGTAAGCTGCTATTCATTCTCATGCTCCTCTCTATAAGAAGTTTCAAACCTACGCAAACCAATGGAGCCAATATGTCCAAATTGGCAAGGCAGCTCACCAACACATGTGCCGACTTGTAGAGATCATTTAAACAGCGACAGGTTAGCAATTAGCGAATGTGACAGATATCGTATGCCAAGTCTAAGGAGTGTGTTTATTTTGTGACAAGCAAACTTTTTTTGCACCATGGGATTTTGATGAGGAAATTACAGGCAACTGACTAATTTAACTGTATCTTTCTGGCTGTCAACATAATTCACTCCTGTTGTCTTGTGGCCGCTTTTCACATTCTGCACAGAACTGACATCGTCACAATATTTCTTTTATTTGTTCTGTGTTTATTATGGTTCATGTTTTGTCATCCATAATTCCATTACTTTTCGTTTTTTTCCATCATATAGTTTCTGTATCGGTATTGAGATATTTAGGCAGGTACTGAAGTCAGAATGTTGGTATTGTGACAACACTAGTTGAATGGCATTGGGGTAAAAGTTCAACCAAGTTCCAGTTTTCTGTCTGTTTTGCTGCAGCCCTCTGGCACAGATGGAACAGTGGTCTCACTGAATATGAATGAGAATAATGTGGTTTGTAAGGTGGTGCTGGTCTGAACATGCCTTTAACACAGGCCCAAAAATGCTTTTCATTCACCATCACATACACACCTCTGAAGACATCCAAGCTATCCTAGAAAGCTGGATGAACTCAGGAAAAGTGACACACTGGCCTCATTTGTCTGAACTACAGTTTGCATCTGAAGCCTCTAATGAGTTACAGAACAGGCTTCTTTTACCAGCCAGCAGCACAGTATGACCTCCATTATAGGGAGCCAGGAACAAGAACTTGAAACTCCACAGGCTATACGTGCTTGATAAAGAACCCACACAAGTAAATCATCTGTCTGAAGGCAATTACCCACAAAATATGGAAATGGAAAAGTACAAAAAGTATCAACAACAGGTGTAACATGGGAGTGCTGTAGAAACAGCCAGTGGGATAAATCACAACCTCTTTACAGCCACCAGCCTGGCTGTAAAGACAGAAAAGAGCTGAGTGGTGAAAATGCATGTAGTGGTCAAAAAGGGTGCTTAGATCCTTTGTGTTAAGTATCCTGCCCCACAGCATGCCGAGGGGGGGGGGGGCAAAGTATAACTGCACGTATTGGTGAACAGGGGTGTGGGCCCCGACTGACGGAGCTCCTCTCTTTGGTATTTAGGTATGCCTTTGCTTTCCATTCACATCCCACTCACACAAGCACAGAGGCCCATCTCCCTACAGCCCTCCCATCCCCCCTTCCTGTTGTTGCATTTCAATGTAAATGGGTGGATGAATGGCTGCAGCTGGCCCATCAAAAGGCCAGGCCTGCTGAAGGGCCTTGGTGATTGAGATTCAGCCAGGCCACACCATCCCTACCCTCCCCCACCCAACACATTGTCCTAACACCCTTACCCCCTGTCTCAGCTTATAGCTTCTGGACAACATAAAGAAGCCTGTGGGGGACAGGAGTTCAAAAAAAAACAAAACAAAAAAAAACAAACAAACATAAAAACTGGTATAGCTATTTCTCTCTGACCACAACAGTAGTCAGAATGGAGCAATTTCTCAAAGTGGCTATGAATCCTAGACATGTTTTATTGATTATGGACAAGACAAAAATTTTCTGTACAGAGAACAGAAGGACAAAGCTGCCTTCATGTATATTGCATTTACCATCATTTCCACATTATTCTTCTGTTAAAGACAATGCTGGAAGAGATGGGCTAACGCAGCAATGCTCAAGAGGTTACAGCAATATGAATGCTCTAGAAGACCAACACTGTTTGAGATCTGTAACTGCAATACTGCTTGAACAAAAGCAAGCTTGGTTCAAAGCTTCTGATTTCTAGTAAAACTATTTTAATATTGGTAGAGCTGTGCAGCACCATCAGTACCATGTGCTGTAGAAAATCATCACCCGACCCGCAATGAATGCCTGCATGTATAAACAGGTTTGTTTTTTAAAATTGAGGAGGAGAAATGGAGGAGGTAAGTGAGCCCAGCCAAGCAAGCCTGTCCTGTCTTCTTTCCTGTGTCGATGACAGGATGAACAGACCAGGACAGCCCAAAGCCCACAGGCCGACTACCATCAGCTCCCAGACCCGAGTGCAGCAACTCAAGCAGCACATCCCAAACAAAAAAAAAAAAAACCCACACAGACATTTACATAACAGTATTGCATACTCAGATTCTGTGTTAGGAAAACAAGCACATATGCCAAGACTTTAACCTATTATTATTCTTCCCTGAAAGAGAGAAACCCTTGAGGCACCTCTCTCATTTCAGCAGCAGGTCTCTCACAAATATGTTGACTAGTAAAACTACCAGGCAGATGTGTTGGTATAAAGAAACAAATTAAATCAGCAATGAATAAATTCACTTGTTGACTTCACAGTGAGAGACAAATGTGACTCAAACTTGTAATGGCTGAGTCTCTTTGGAGTAATTCAGAATGAAAGTAAAACTGTAATAAAATGGTGCCCTACAGGCCTACACAGATATCTCTGTCAGATTGCAAGTTCTAGCCAAACACTGCAAATCCAAATACTTTTTACAGCAAACAAACAACTCCTGTGTTTAGTGGTTCCTTCTATAATACTCAAAACATGTGTATTCCCCTTACTGAATGGAACATTCTTTTTATATCTTGGGATTTAGAATATTTCAAATTAATATGTCAAAGTAGCCAAGCTGCTGATCAGCCTGTGCTATAATGAATTTTGGCGAGAATGGAAAGTCAATAACAAGATATAATATTTTTGCATTCCTAGAGTGAAGATTAGGTATATTAGTAAATTTTACCCAATAGAAGCATAAAATATTCCTTTTCCAACATTCAATCTGTGACCAAAGGTCTGTAAAAAGCAAATTTCTGGGAAATAGCCACAATAGAAAATATTTCCCTTTGATCTGAAAGAGACTCGTAGGGGAGAAAATTTTTTCAAGAGTGGTGTGGCAGAAGGTTAGCAGCTAAGTACAACCTAACAGGAGTTTAAAACCAATCGACCATCAGGATCTCCTAAACTACAAAATGAGACTCTACAGTCCCTGAGGGAAACAGCAGGATTGGGGCCCGCCATTTTGTTCCATTTCGCTTCGAAGACAGAGGAGGGGGCAAAGGACTAGACTGAATTTCAAAGGGCTTCAGATGCCATTTAAGTAGCCGCTGAGATTGCACGGGTAGAACAGCAGCAATTAAAAGATTTACAGAATTCAAACGGAGAGGAAGAGCAGGATGTAAAAGAGAGAAACTGAGTCACAGACAGAAATACAGGCAGAGACAGACAGAGAGAAAGAGACAAGAAACAGGAGTAGCCATGCTTGTTTACCTAAAAGGCCCACACTCTCAGCACGAGAGGGGGAGGGGAGAGTCTGGATCGACAGAAGGCAGAGTGGGTGCTGGAGTTGCAGCAAGCTTCTTTTCTCTCTTACAACGAGCACAATTAACTGTTTTGTTCTCCCATGTGAACATCAAGAAGCTATAGTCCAGGACAAAACTGGACCTACCCATCTTTATAAGTCTTATACAAGAGAATGCATGCAGAAAAAGTGGCATACGTTATTTTCCAATTACCCTTTTTTTAAAAATTTTTTTTCCACATATTCCACATTTCTCACAAGCACACAGTATTTGGGCCACGATTTTAAAAATGATACCAGATAATAAAGACATGCAGTTTTATGCATATTAACAACTATGCCCAAACACATAAGATGAACAGAGAAATCCAATTATAACCTTGGCGGGTGAGACGGTGGTACTACTGGAACATCGTTTATACATATCTTGGGTAATATTATTTTAGTTATCGTCACCACTTTTAAGAAAAATATTATGGAAATGTATTCTTCATCATTTTTTGCAGAATTACATGCCTGTGAATTGACAGCTGGTATGTTGACGTGCAATGCCTGGCAGCAAAATCTGATAGGGGTAGCGTGGACTTTTTTTGGTCATCATTTACCCTGTCAATTACCTTTTAATTGAACTGATAAACCACTTAGATCATTAGTTGCCACAAATAAACAGAAATGCTTATAACATGACTCTGTATAAAATTAAAGGATGTCCTTACATTGCCTATTTAGTTTGACAATCAAAAAACCCAAATGTATATCATTTATATTGTTATGAAAAAGATAAAGTAAGAATGTTCTCATATTTAAGAACATAAAAGAAGCATAACCACAATTTTAATGATTAACATCGTGAATGATTATCAGACGTGTTAGATTACCTTTCTGCTGGCTAACTGATAATATGTTTCAGTCCTAGAGCAAATGTCTGATGAAGCCAGTATGGACAAATTGTAACATAAACCATGTAACAATGCAAATATTAAACCCAAACATCTTTATTTAACACAGCTTCTTTCCCTGATAAATGTTAAAAGGCAATAAAATGCTAGGTATGCATTATTGTGGCCATGTCGAACATGCGGCTCAAATTCACTACAAGACACCTAGGACATTCATGAGAAAATAGTAAATTGTGCTGTGCAATCATTATTATGCAGTCATGTTCTGGAGCACAACTTTTAATGTGCAACTATGTCAATGTTCCCTACAGCTTTAAAAAAAAATAATCACATGTGACTCTGGACATGCCTTTCATGTTATGACGACATTCTGCTTTAATTTGTGAAACAGTGATACAGTCAGGTACAATGGAGTTCGTCATAACAATCATCTGGCTGTCTTTTGCGACTGTTACTGTCGAGACACTCAAATACAGCAATCGAGAGCATTTTGTTCTCTCACTTTCACTCATGTTTTTGCCTTGATTCACAAGATATTGTGCTCCTCTTTAACAGCCTTTTAATCAGTGGGAAAAAAACAAAACACCAATCTGGCCAGTCATTTAGCAATAAAAATCTCTAAAAGAGCCTTGAGATTAAGGACAAGAAAGAAGGCCATCAGGCATGTTTTTGACAACACTTGCCTACAGCACTGTAACAATGAGCTGACATACAAGCAACCCAGCAAGCAGACAACTGTGATGCACAGCAGTCTACAAATGCCCTGCATCTGGGCATTAATGGAATATGAAGACAGACACACAAGAGCCACAGCTAGAAAGCAGGAAGGCATTTACATAAATGCCTGCATTTACTTTAAATATCAGCACTGCACTTTCATCACTCCTGACTTAAATGTCCTCACTACTGCCTTGGTTTGGCCATTCATAAGACCATAGCAATAACCTAAAAGGCATACCAGTGTCTGTGACATAACAGGCTTCTCGAAAATGAGTGTCCAGCATATAACGTCGAAAATAAAAAAAATCAAAGTGAATAACACATCACATATATAAACACATATGCTAATCAACTAGAAATTAAAACAGTTATGAATTCTGCAAAATCACCTAGCTTATATTTAAACCCCACCTACAGTAATCATTACCTATAACAAAACAAAGCATGTGATTGATTTTAGGCTTTACCTATAGCACCTAGACAAGGAGACAGAGACATGCATCACTGCCTCTGCAGTGTAGTCAACATGACCGCCCCAACAAGCTAAAACACTCTCAGTACCTTGGTGGAAAACACCACCAGCGGCACTGCAGTGTTTTCCTCAACACTGGTACTGCACCAAAGTGGAGAGCTTCTCCTCCACATCCAGTTTCCTCCACAGATCATCTCCCACCATGATGTGCTCCCTCTTTTATGTTATTTACATCAGAAAACACAAGCACTACACTGAATCAACATAAGCAGCTGTAACAAGAACACATCCACAAAACCCACTCTTTTACTACTAACTATACACAAACACTTCCCGGTAAATCCAGACAGCCTGTGGGCATTTCAAAGCACCATTCTTTAAATGGTCCTAGAAAGCACACCAATTTTCTTCACAGCTTCTACGACCTAATTCACCGCTTTCCTTACAGACAGGCGTGTAGCACATCCATTTCCATTCAGTGCTGGAACAGAGGAGCAAATGGACAAGATATAATGATCCATAACAGGGATGTGGAAAAATAATCAACGCCTAGCATTACTCCGAAACTTACTGCACATAGCCATAACAAAACCGTCAAAACACACGCACAGCATAGATCTGGTTAACTGGTATTACACATGTGCGACATCAAGATACGCAGCACTAGTTGCTTACTCAAAACATTTAAATTTAGTCTTAAAATATCAACACACTGTCGGCTGCCAGTCCCGTGAAACATGGGCACTGAGACAAAGCAGTAAAAATAGATTTACTAAAAGAAGCTAAGATGGTGAAACGCTACCCCAGCATGTCACATACACGATGAACGATTTCTTTGATTAAATGATCAGCATTCAAAAGCAGAGCTGAGCCTAAAACAGAGGACAGCCGCCTTACAAAGCACAGCAGCGTGCCAGCACATCTAGGTGTTCATTTAAGGTGCAAACAAAGTGAATTACTTGAACACAGTACATGCCTGAGGAAAAAAATAATGAGTAAATAACCGTAACTACAAGATGACCTTTGTCGCAACTCACAACACGAGTTACCCACGGGGGCAGCTATTAGCCAGTTTGTTGTTGTAAACGCGTTAGCTGTATGTGACCCGAAAAATGCGACTCACCTCTGCCTAAAAGATATCTGTATCTTTTATATTCAATCTATGCCGCGATGTTTTCGGCCAATGCTGGATGGTCCCATTTGTTGCCGTCGGTTCAGCACAGACTGGCCCGGAGACATCCGCATACACTAGCTGCGACCATCGCAGCTGGGAAGCAGCTCAGCAGAGTCGAGGCTAGCGCTAGCTTGTTAAAACCGAGCAGACCAATAAACGGGCGTCCGAAAAAGGCTAAACATCCACGAAGAGTCATTCACGGCGCAGCTATTTCGTCTCCACCACCAACTACGAAGCCTTAACAGTCCATTTTTACAACGGCGGAGTTGCTTGAGTGGACGTATAGCATTAGAATATCACAATTTGTTTCGCTTTAATCCTCCTCGCCAGCCCATTCGAGCTGTTTCAGCGGCCTCTGACTTCGGTGTGTGCGGACGCTCTGCACGGAAACGTTTCGGGAATGAAACGAGCGTCCTGATTGGCGCAGGTCATGTGGGCGGATACCGCGCCCGCGTATGATGACACTGACGCCATTTTGGATCCACACAGCATCCTGTTCCCCCTTTGGAACAAGCAAACAGAGCCCCAGTATGGCTGACGGTGGGTCACAGTTTCAGAAGCAGGAGACCACTCTCCATTATGTAGTTGGAAGACCAAGGAAAGGAAATGGAGTACAGATTTAGGGCGCACTCGTTTTTACATCTCCTTAAACCCTAACCTTTGTTTACTCAGTTTCCTTATTTATATATTGAAAATTGGCATGTTATTTAAAAGGCTAGGATTAATGTTTATTAGAACGTTTTCCTGAATGTTAATAAGCCCTCTGTAAAGCTGTTACAAAGGCATTCACAGAGACCGTGTTTTAAATTCAGTAATGGATAATATGCTGGTCATATGTACCTAAACACTGGTATTTATATTCACCATGTATTGTGGTGCTTAAGACGCTTTAGGGTATATTTTTGACGTACAGCTGAAACCACAAATATAAGATACAGCTCTGGGAAGAAAAACAGAGCAAGAAAGCGGGACGTGTCGGTGAACAAATTTGACGCACCCATGGTGAAACTGGCCGAATGTAATGCAGGTTGCTATTGGCTGAATGAAAAGTCCTCTCCTCTTATTGGCTTATTGGGTATGTCACTCATACTGACATATACACGTCGCCTTTCACGACCTTATTACTCGGATTATTTACAGCAGTGATGGTGAGGTGAGGGCCAGCAGGCTGTATGTTTTTAATCCTTAACGGTAACTACAAACTCCACCACCTCAGCTGACTGTTGCTCCGTCAAGAAAAGAAGAGGAAATCCTTATTGCTGATCTGATTATTTTGGAAGGAATATCTACATACTGCTGGCCGCACAGGACACGTGTCTTCACGACCCTCCACCTGAAAACGTGACAAGATTTATTAAGATGCATTAATTTACGAAACCTAATTCGACTAATATGCACCTAAGTCAAAGGTCCACTCAATCATCTTAACTAATAGCGCCCTCTGATGGACTGCTGCCACAATGTAACGTAGAAAAATTGTTTACACTTTACTCAGATGATTGAGCTAAGTCTAAAACTGATCACAAAATCGTTTGACTGGATGAAATCACTGTCCCATCACTATCACTATTATATAGATTTAAAAAAAACATTTAAAGTGGTTTACTTGTTCGATTATTTTTCTTTTTTTTCTTATTGTATTATTTAATTGGTGTCTTATATTTAATTTTCAACCCTGGCCTGTTTTTATTTTGAATATTCAGACTGTATGATTATCTTTGAACCTAAATGCATAATGAATAAATAAATGTATCTTTTTGCTTCTCCTTTAGACAAAGGAAACATTACTGGTCACAGATCTTTGTGCGTTTAAATAGCCTTAATAAATAACCTAAGAAACGGGAAACAAAATGCCGTAAAACGCCCATTAATGACAATTACTGACTAAACCAATATTTATGTACTGAGAGTGTGCAGCTGCAGGGTGTAGACTAAACATATGTCATACAACAGGAGTGGCCTCGCCAGGAGATAAATAAATAAACATTACAGTTTTTTTAAATAAGTTATTTATGTTAGTGTAAATTACAATTGATTACATAATTGACTGTAATATTATGTAAGATTGGGGTTGACCACAAGAGATTATAAAGTGTAACATAAATCCTGCGCAAACGTTTGCGCAGCTAGTAGGTCCTTGAAGACCAACGCTAAAGGTTGAAGTTCAAAGTTCGAGGTAAACGTTTTCAAAAGCTTTGGGATGTGTGGAGCTGTTCTGGCCGATATTCAGCACAAATAAAACACAAGCCCAACAACGACAATGATGATAAAACGGAATTTATAGCAACTGAATAATGACAGTATTTTTTCCATGTGCAGGAAGTAGTTGCAGCTGACGTCTGTGCGGTAGAATAACAGAACAAGCTAGTAGACGGAGGTGGAGGTAAACAGACTTTGAAAAAAAGCAGTTTTAGCTTCATAGGAAACCGATAGCTATGACACTGCAGCTGTTTAGTTAATAAAATACGATATTTGACACCATGTCAGCTCTGTTGATGCAGCACCGCGCCGCCCTGTGTAGGAAATACAGCAGTAGAGGTTTGTTATGGACGCCGTCCAGGCGAAACTCTCACTTACTGGTAAAAAGTCCGACATCCAGCGCTAGTGTTAGTGCTAAACATTTGCTGCCCAGGTTGGCCACGTCAGAGCGGACACTTTCAAGTCAGAAACTCATTCAGGTAAGCGCAAATTTACACCAGGGTCACACAATCTGGAAAAACTATAAGGACTAAGACTGTGGTCACGGCAGACACATGGCGGTCAGTGTGACAGGAGTGATCCTAACACCAGTAACCCTGCTCAGGACTATTTAGCAGAATTTGAAATTGCAATCTCATTTATTTTCATCAGTAATATTTTGTTTACAAATAGCCCATAAATAGTATCTTTCTGTCTATCTAATCTCTGATTGTGATGGTTGTGTGTATAACCTTTACTTGTTATTGTCATTATTATATCATTATTGTGAGGACATTTTGGCCGGTCCTCACATCTTCAAATGGTTTTCTGAGGGTCAAGACTTGGTTTTAGGGTTAGGGTTAGGCATTTAGATGGGTGTGTTTAGATGGTTAGGGTATAGGGAATGCATTATATCTATGAGTGTCCTCACAACTATAGTGAGACATGACTTTAGTTTGTTTTCATTCACGTTTCTAATATTTTGTCACAACAAAATATATTGTCCCAATATTTTCATTGTAGAGTCTTCTCTACAGACCGTTGACCCCTGGCATGGTCGGAATTAACAAGGAGTTAATCAGGAGCAACTTACTGAGGAACCCTGTTGCTTTGCTAAATCTATTAGGTAAACACTGAGTTTTATCAGCCTTATTGTGATTATACACTTACATACGTTTATGATATAAATATATTTTATTCACTTACCTCCAGCTAACTATGTTGAAAAAAACACATTTCAGGGACAAAAAACTTCTTCAGTACATCTCAGTCAAAACAAGAGAAAAGTAGAAGTAATGGGCCAAAGGGAAAAACACCAGAGGAAGAGGAAGGTAAGGATAAATTACTTTAGCTGCTTAGCATGTGGCTTTTCCATATCTGCACCACACCTGGATGTGATCATTCTTTTCTTTGCTGCTTTTTTTTTTCTTTCATAATATATCTCACCTTTCAGAGGAGAAGAAACGTCGTGAGCAAGAGGACCAGATGTACCGGGAGCGCCTGCGAACCCTCTTCATCATCGCACTCATCATGAGCCTCCTGAACTCCATCAATACCAGTGGTGGTAACATCTCCTGGAACGACTTTGTCAATGAGATGTTGGCCAAAGGAGAGGTGTCACGTGTTCAAGTTGTTCCTGAGAGTGACATTGTTGAAATTTACCTTCATCCTGGAGCAGTAATCTTTGGAAGACCAGTATGTTGTACAGGATTTAATGCAAACAGACAACACATAATTATCATTAAAACTGTAACTATGTGTTCATGCTTTTCTCATATTTCCTGCAATGTTTCTTGCTTTGCAGAGGCTTGCACTCATGTACAGAATGCAGGTTGCTAACATTGACAAATTTGAGGAGAAACTGAGAGCTGCTGAGGAAGAGCTGAATATTGACAGCAAGGACAGGATACCGGTGTCATACAAACGCACTGGATTCTTTGGGAAGTAAGAAGATGACCTTCCTCAGAACAATTTAAATAATCAAAAAACAAAAAAAGGATTCAGCCATTTACGAGAGACCTGCAAAGGTTTAATAAGCAACTTGAAGGAATGCTATCACCATAGATGTTAAAAAAAAAAAAAAAAAAAAAGATCCCCTATGTTGTCATTGTGTTATTTTTATTAGTAATTTTATAAATAGGCAGTAGGTCAAATAATTATGTGTAGTTATCATAGTTCCCTAAAAGTTTTTTTGGCTGTGTTTGGTTATGTTTGTGACTGGTGTGTCAATGTATTAAACCCTGATTTTCCCAAAAGCATTGTAGAACCTTTTAAAGATCCAGTGTTTTTTCTTCTATTTACTGCAGTGCAATCTATGCCCTGGGCATGGCTGCTATCGGCGTGGCTATTCTCTGGTACATCTTTCGACTGGCGGGCATGGGAGGCAGAGATGGCGGCTTCAGTGCTTTTGTGAGTGACACCTTATAAGCACATCAGTCTGTAAATTTAGGCTTTTTATTGCAGTCCACTAATGTAAAAATCATATTAACGTCTTACAAACATACTTAACAGAATCAACTGAAGATGGCCAAGTTCACCATCGTGGACGGCAAGTCGGGTAAAGGTGTGAGTTTCAAAGACGTAGCAGGAATGCATGAGGCTAAGATTGAAGTAAAGGAATTTGTTGACTACCTCAAGGTAAGAAACCAAAGTCAAAGTAATATGTGATAGTCTTGTATAGTACAGTACTCTTGTTTTTTATTTCAATAAGGCACGCCTGATATCTTTGTGAGAAACAAGTCTTTTTAGCTGTCATCCAAGCCTTAAACTTGAATTTCCTAATAACACCACCATTGATTATCACATTGATATTATCTGTTGTCAGAATCCAGAACGATATATCCAGCTGGGAGCCAAGGTTCCCAGAGGTTCACTGCTGCTCGGGCCTCCAGGCTGTGGGAAGACCCTGCTGGCTAAGGCTGTAGCCACTGAGGCCCAGGTGCCTTTTCTGGCTATGGCTGGTTCTGAGTTTGTGGAGGTTATTGGAGGTATGTAAAGAGAACATTAGCAATTAGTATGGGATGTAGCCAGTCAATGCACATCAAAACAATGCTAGCTAGATATTATTGATTATTTTAAATTATCATGTTAATTTGTATAGCAACAAGTATATACTCAGACATAAACCAAGACCTGCATTGTTTTGAGTGCAGGCCTCGGTGCTGCTAGGGTCAGGAGTCTGTTCAAAGAGGCTCGTGCCCGAGCACCCTGCATTGTCTACATCGATGAGATTGATGCTGTGGGGAAGAAGCGTTCCACCAACATGTCAGGTTTCTCCAATACTGAAGAGGAGCAGACCCTCAACCAGCTGCTGGTAGAAATGGATGGTGAGTAAAACCTGGGATTTCAATTTGTTGTCATCAGACACAGAACTTTCAGATAGAATAATGGGACCTTGAAATCTTGTTCTTCTGCAGGAATGGGAACGACAGACCACGTCATTGTCCTTGCTTCCACTAACAGAGCAGATATCTTGGACAATGCTCTCATGAGACCAGGCAGGCTGGACAGGCACATCTTCATAGATCTGCCCACACTGCAGGTACCACTCATGTGACCTTACTGTAACTTGCTGTAAGTTTGTTGTATGTCGTTACGCCCCTCTTTTCCTGCAAAATGGTATCCTGTTATGCTATTTCATTACACATTCTGCAACAAACATAATATTAAGAGAGAACATCTTAACTGTGCAGCGGGTTTAGACAGATTTTTAATTGTTAATTGTTGTATCTCAGGAGAGGAAAGAGATCTTTGAGCAGCATCTGAAGATCTTGAAGCTGATGCAACCAGCCAATTTCTACTCCCTGCGTTTGGCTGAGCTCACTCCAGGATTCAGTGGTACAACATTTATATATTCTGTATTTAATGTTTTGTTAGTGACAGGTGCAAGAAGCCTCATGAAACTTTGGAGCTTTCAATTTGTGCTGAAAAAATATTTAAAGCTTTGGGGGTTCAGTCAAAACAAGTACAGTGACATCTGCTGGGTGGTAAAATAAACAACACCTGAAGCATTACCTCGCCGACTGTAACCATTTTAGTCTCATGGGTAGAATAAAACCCTGTGTGTTATTATTAAATCATTTCATAACAGTCATACTGTGATGTGATTCATTAAATTATGGTATTACTCTTATACTGTTTTTAATAATTATTTCTTACATACAAAGTCAAAATGTTCTCATATGATTGTTATTCATATAGATTAACCACAAAGTTATAAAATGTGACTATAAAGTTTTGTTTTGTCCATCTGACACAAGTTCACCTGAACATTGTGTCAAAAATTATAAATATGCAAATATTGCACCTTACAGGAGCAAAACAGTCTTTGTGGCTTAAGTATCATTCGCCCATATGTCTTTATATCTTGTCCTCATGTAAATCTGTGAACATCTGCAGCCATAACAAATTATTGGCCTTCCTCCATGAATAAACATAAACTCTTGATCAGGAAATTTAAAACATCTTTGGATAACACAAACACACTGTTGTTGGCGCTTACTGAATTATCATTCCCATATGGCGATCATGAAATCTCTGCTGACGTCTCACTTTGCCTCTGCAGGTGCGGACATTGCTAACATTTGTAATGAAGCTGCGCTGCATGCTGCCAGAGAGGGGCACAAGTCCATCCATACTTTCAACTTTGAGTATGCAGTGGAGAGAGTATTAGCAGGTACAGTGATGGTGATCACAGAAAGTCTACATTGCTTATGTCTCAGTTGCAAAGACAAATTTCTGTGTGTGTGACTTCAGGAAGTGTAAAGAAGAGTAAGATCCTGTCTAAGGAGGAGCAGAGGGTAGTGGCCTTCCATGAGTCTGGACATGCCTTGGTAGGATGGTTACTTGAGCACACAGAGGCAGTCATGAAGGTAACACACTCCTGCATGTCTGATTCATGCTGTAATCTTGGATTTCATTTGAAATGTAGGTCAGGTCCTGTTTACATTCATCCTTTAACACACAGTTTTATGTCTGGCAGTTATATTCTACACTATTTATAATGACATAATTTAGGAGGACCACTCAGGACTAGTCTTCTATCTGAAAATTTGTCCAAATATTTTGTTAGTCATCAATCATTTCTCTGTTTTATTGATAAGATCTGTTCTTGTTTTTTCCCCAATTCAAATAGATGTAATGTATTATTACAAGGCTGAGCCAATAACCCAACGTTCTCTTTTCTGCTGCTCTGCATGTCTGCTCAATCTAATATTTGATGCCTTGAAATGTCACACATGTATCTGTGTCAAATCCAAACTGACCAGGACAACAAACCAATTGTTTGTGCAGTAATTGTAAGAATTATAAATACGAGCCATTGTGGTCAAAGGTGTATAGTGTGTTAATAACACACTAAAAAAAACATTCGACATGCAGTTTGATAGTCAATTAAAAATGTCTACAAGCCTTTTTCTTTGCTCAGGTGTATTGAATTCATTTTTGTTAAACAATTCAATAATTGCAATTACCAGTAGATTACGTGGTGTGTTTTTCAGGTGTCGATTGCCCCACGGACTAATGCAGCACTAGGATTTGCCCAGATCTTACCACGTGATCAATACCTGTTCACCAAGGAACAGCTGTTTGAGCGGATGTGTATGGCTCTGGGGGGAAGAGCTGCTGAGGCTATCACCTTTAACAAAGTTACAACAGGTGCACTTCATCTGTTGTATATGCTGTAATCACAGCATTATGTACACTACCTTATTCCAAAAAACAGTTTTAACTAACCCTGCTGAATTCTTTCACAAATTTTATCACAACTTTCTAGCATTTCTTAATTTTAATCTTACAAGTTTATTCATTTGTATTATTCTTTGTATATGAAGTGAGAAAAGTCACATTTTTGCTTAAATAGACATAATATGCTGTATTGTATGGTATAAATTGACACCCAGTGTGGTTTTTACCTAAAGTTACAAACAGAGATTGAATTGCACTCGCCCTCTGTCCTCAGGGGCTCAAGATGACTTGCGTAAGGTGACACGTGTGGCATACTCTATGGTAAAGCAGTATGGCATGTGTGACAGTGTTGGCCAGGTCTCATTCCCAGAAACAGAAGAGCAAGGTGCCATAGGACGCCGTCCTTTCAGCCAGGGTCTGCAGCAGCAGATGGACCACGTGGGTTATATAACTGGATTAGTTCTCAAATTACAAGTTTTGGTCATCATGTTAAAGCACTGATTTTTAGCTTTTGCTTTCAGTTGTTAATAGCTGTTCTGAGGCAGTAGTATTTACTGTATCATCTAACTATTAAATGTACACAGTGAATGTCGCTTCATGCCACCATAAAGTGAAGGTCTGACAGCATGATTTGTTCTTACAGGAGGCTAAGATGTTGATAGCCCGGGCTTACAGGCACACAGAGAAGCTGCTGCTGGACAACAGAGACAAACTGACATTGGTCAGTTGTTCTTTTCTATAAGCAGAAACTTTGTGCATTTAAGCCTTTTGAGGACAGTACTTCTGTTTTATCTTTGGTTCAATAAGTCATCATCAATCACAACTAGTTGTGGTCTGTTTTTCCAGTTGGCCAATGCACTGTTAGAGCGTGAAGTGGTGAACTATGACGACATTGAGGCCTTGCTGGGTCCACCACCCCATGGACCCAAGAAGATGATTGTGCCACAGAGCTGGGTGGAGGCTGAAAGGGACAAACAAGACACAGGAGAGGAAGAACCACCACCACCCCGCAAACACAGACAAGAGGAAATGAACCCACAGCTGGTCTGATCTTAAAATGATCAGACCAGCTTCTTTTCTAGCTGCTGCATTTTGTGGGGGTCATCAGGGCCTGGATATAGAATCTTACAACCAGGTATTGACTCTTCATTTTGAAAGGTTCTATGCTTGAATGTAAAAAATTTTCTTATCACACAAATCCATTCAGATAATCTGCAACAGGCCTAAACTAGCCAGTGCGACTTTGATAGGGATTGTTTTTCTCACACCTGAGACTTTACACTGGATGTGTCCCACTAGCACAAAGTGCAGTAATACCTGAAATCAGTGTGAAATATTTATATGCAGAAGACATATACCTAGTGTACGCAGGGTGGGATTCAAGATTTACTCTTGAGAATTTCTTTTATTCCACAGTTGCAAATGGTATTGCAAAAAATATCTAGTAATTTAAGTCATTCTGTACTGGAAAATTTGACTTTAGTGGGGATTTTTTTTTTTTCAGAAATGTCTTGTGCAGCAAAGATATTTGTACTCATTCAGGTGAAATATTTCCCTGTGGTGTATGGTATTAAAGTGAGATGCAGTTAGCGATTCTACCAGACTCTCTAACCAGATGAAAGAGAAACTGCCCCCCATCAATGAGGAAAGTACTACATTTTATATTTTAATATTGACCTTTAAAGCTGAAATATCAAAGCGCCTATCACGTTGGTAATTAAGCAGCAGGTATTACTCCACACACCCTGGTTCTTTTCTCTCCTAGACATACAGAGTTATTAGATGGAAAAGGTTGAGGTAGTGTTTGTTTTGAGAATTTGATCTTTGTATTATATACTGTGCATTTGTGTGATTGTGACAAGCGAAGCCCCAAAGTATATTGCTGTTAAATATTTAAATAAAAACATATTTAAATATTAAATGTTGCTTTTTATGTAGTATTTCTATGTAGGTCTATGTATGAATAATTAAACCTAGTACAGCCTGTGAAGAAGAGCATTTTTCATAGAGAATAATACATACACTAAAAGATCTACATTTATTCTATAGACACCAGTAAAATCCAGATTCAATGAACATATTAAAAATTCATCAGTCTTCATACAATGTCTTTACCTCCTAACACAGTCCATTGTGTGGTACAGTATGTTTTGTTGAGTAATATCTATGGAGAGGACTTGAAAAAGGATGATGATGGAATGGAGGATTTGTGATCAAAAAAGAAACAAAATCAATATCAAAACAAATTCCTCTTATAAAATAATCACTTATATAAAAAAGAAACATTTAAAAGATTTTTTTTTTCTCAGGCTTATTGTATGCAACATTACTGACCAATTTAAGTCTGAGGATAAACTGAATTGGACATGGACACACTTTTAACACACATTCTATTTGCCTTTTAGTGTGCACAGCTCCTTTCCTTGGAGCTGATCATGACAACACGTGATATAATTTCTCATTTACTTTTCCTCAGCCGGTCACAGTAGCCATTTTGTCAGTTGTGTCCAAATGATTCCCAATGAAACCTAATTCCGTAGATATGTTTGTTTTTTTTTTGTTTGTTTGATTTTTTTTTAATTTTACTTAGCACACTTTAAAATCTGTCCTGCTCTAAAAGTGTCCAGAAAGTCACCAGAGGCATGATCTGTGTCCCTAGCTGGTTCTGAGTCACACAGGTTTTCTTTCTGTGGCATACTGTCCACCTTAACGTCCGCCATACATGTTGGCGAGTTTCTGAAAGCGTGGTCCCCAGTCATTGAGATAGTCATAGTCCTGGTCTCCATCAGAGCTGCTTGTAGCGATGGAGCTGAGGCTGCCTGCCAGTGAGCCCTCTCCCTCATAGTCGTAGATCAAGGCTGTGTCATATGGAGGCACATTAGGGTCATTGTCTGCAGCCTCTAGTCCCTGAGGAAAGCAAAATCACAAGGTTTTTAAGTTGACTATAAAACTGCCAGCTCCTTAAGAGCTAACTAAATTTGCCTGAACCATTCCTGCGTTATGTCTGTTCTCCAAGTAACATATTGTTAAAAGAGCAAGAGACCGCTCATAAATATATGATTTACTTGATTTACATACATTTTTAAATGCAGAAAAGGACATTCACATATTTACTGGATTCTGTTGCTGTTAAAGAACCTCTGACTTCGTGATAAATTTAGACTATGCTATGGGCATTTAACTATTTTTTTTTAGTATATCAGTGTCATGGTCTCACATCATTGATGTAGTCCTGAATGTCAGAGGGATCTGTAGGAGGCTTCCTTGGGTAGATGGGGGAAGGCAGGTTATGTGGGGCATCCTTTCTGAGAGGCTGCTTGCCTCGAGGAACACCATAACCTGGGTAGTAGGACCCCGGGGTTGAAGGAGCATCAAGGGGATTCCACAGCAGGTCGATGTTAAAAGCATTCTGCAAAGTGAGAATAATAATAATCCACTGATTAAAGAGGAAAAAAAATGTGACTGTCAGTATCTCTGATGACACACAGACTATTATTATTATGTACCGATGCATTCCTAAATTTCAAACTATTCACAAATATCGAGATCCACAGTTCTTCCACCCACAATGTAGCAGCACCCATTTTATCATGACTATAGGACCACCCAGATCTGCACTCTTGGCTTTGGCAGTAAATTCACCATGTGACCTGTGTAGCCTTACCTCATCCTCCTCACCCCCTCCTTGCTCATCATAGTTCAGAACATTGTCACGAATGTCGTCTTCTGATTCGCCAACAAGCAAACCAGTGCCCTTCTTGATATGGTGGCGTCTCCCACAGGCTGTCACAGCCACAGCCACGAGGAGCAGCACTGTAGTCAAAGAGAAGGAAATTAAAGAATTGATTGGTTTGTTCAGTCTCAAGCCAAGGTCGCATCTTTATGTCTTGTTCAATCAAAAGTCAAGAATCCCAAAATATTAAATAGATAATAATGTTAAATAAAGCACAAAATCATATTTTCCAGGCTGAAATGATGCTTGATAAGGGTCATTTTTCTATATTCATGTTGTAAAGACAAAACAAAACAAAATCAGCTGTTTATAACTGAATATGTTCAAGATGACTTACACAGTAAGAGTGCAATGCTGACCATGATGATAATGAGAGCGATGAAGCTGATTCCCACACTGGAACCTAAGACAGCCCCCATCTCAGACTTACAATTGCTATAGGTATCACAGAGACACACAGTGACATTGACCTGAGCATAAGCACTCAGTGGCGGGCTGCCGGAGTCTGACACCAGCACTGTGACTGCATACTCTCCTGCCTCCAGCTCTACAAGGGGCTGAATCACACCATGAGTGTCTGAAGTGGGAAGATGGAAAAGGGGAGGAAATGAAGATGATGTGACGTTAGGAAAACCACTGGAGCATCCTTTACGCAAATCCATGTTGACTTACCGTTCACCTGAGTTACAGTCCAGTTGGTTGACAGATCGTCCAGTATTGCAAAGATGAAGGGTGCGGCGTGTGGAGGAAGGTCTTCATCCACAGCAGTCACAACCAGGCCAGAACTCATTCGGGCTGCATCCCTGCATACATAGCCGCTCAGAGGGAAGAGCTGAGGGGGGAAGTCATTGGTCTCCTTCAACGTGATGACAACTGTGGCAGTGGTGGACACACCACCAGCATCTACATGAGTGAACATAAATAATAAGTAGTTAATAATAAGTTACATTACATTTTGTACTAACCCAAATGCAGCAATTTCATTTCAAATTTTTAAAACAACTCAGCTTAGAAACATTTTTTGAATCAGAGAAATAGTGTAGGGACCTGTCTATACTGGCAATTTTTTTGAATGAAATAAGAGAATAAGAGCTAAGAAGATAACTGACCTGTAACCTTGACAACAGCATTGTAGATGTTGTTTTTAACATATGAAGATCGCATGTTAAAGGTTCTCTTGGCTGTAATGTCTCCTGTATCTCTGTTGATGTCAAGCCACCTCTCAGGATCTCTGCTAATCTCGTACCTACCACACAGAGAGCAGAAGAAAACACTTTACTAACATTTTTAGAAGCAGGAAAATACTCCTCTTACTTTGCTGCTGCATCATACCTCAGGTCAGAATGATCAGGGTCAAATGCGATATTGCTTTTTAGCAGTGTCCCAGGAACCACGGACTCAGGGACCACAATCTGTATAGGGTCCTCTCTGAAATGTGGAGCTTCGTTCTCATTCACAACAGTGATCCACACTGTAGCGGTGCTCACTGGCAGGTTGCGGGCCTTGTTGCTCAGAGGATTGAGATTTTTCACAGTCACAGTCAGGACGTACTGACTCTGTGCCTCATAATCCAGGGGCTGCAATCCAGGGCAGAACAGACCATTTATGGAAGGAAAGCTTTTGTTGCATAGAATTGCACTGTGTGTGCATAACAAAGAATGGATCATAAATCAATATGCATCTGTTCAAGTAATGTGAAACTTCATTAACATGCTACATAAAATTTACAAAAAGCATCCATCTAAAACACATTTATTTGACTCGGTGTAAAGTAACTAAAAACATTTACTCAAGTACTGTACTTAAATACAGTTTTAAGGTATCTGTACTTTACTTGAGTATTTCCATTTTCTGCTACTTCATTCTTTTGACTCCAGTGCATTTGTCTTATACCTTTAGTTATGTCTAGGAATAAGACATATAAAATAAAATACAGTGTAATCCTAAAACTTTCTTTATCCTTAGTAGGAAATTGACAAACTACCCAACAGTATGTGAAGTAACACAAATAACAAGCATATATAGTTAACATTAGCTCCAGCTTTACCAGCTGATTAGACTGATGAACACAATAATACTTTGGGTACTTCAAGTATATTTGGCTGCTAAAACTTCAGTACTTCTCAGTACTTCCACCACTGATCTGAGTAATTTGTACTTTTAAATTCAACCACTAGATGGTGGTGTTGAGCCGTGTCAGAGTCTTACTGCACATTTTGAAAACTCTTATGCCTCCAGAGCAGATCGGTCAGTATTTACAAACTTAAGTTTTTTTTTGTTGTTTTTTTTTACTTAAGACAGAGTCTAGAAAAATAAAACATTTGTGTAGACCAGAAACTGTTTCTAAATTCAACAGAATTAACTAAACTCTGTCTTGCCACTCAGTTTCACTGGAATTTTGTACAAACTGCAGAATGCTGTTCTTTCTTGTTCAGAAATTTGGAATTATTTGGAAATATAAATGAACAGGATAAAAGAATTGCTCCAAATGTTAAGAAGGAAATTGCAAAACACATTGAAGATTTTCTGACAATACATGAATATTTGATTAATTTCATCTGAATTTCTCTCATGAGTGGGAAAATTTGGAAAAAACAGATGAATGTGGAGATAAAATAGGAAATCATAAAGATGTTTTTCCTTCATATCCACTTAAATTTATCACTGTGACTTTGGTTGAAACCACTGTCAATCCAGCCAAAATGTGCGCTGGGCCCCTCCCTTAGACTCCTCCATCCAACTGTACCTTCACCACTGTCAGGATGCCCTGGTTAGTGGCAGGATGTGTAGTGATGGCAAAGTTTCCATTAGGATCATTGGAAATGAAGTATTTGGCCTCCCAGTTCCCTGTTCCACGGTCATCTCTGTCTGTCACATTTATCCGGCCAATCTCGTAGTCCCTCCTGTTTTCCACTGCTGTCATACTGTACTACATGCACCACACACAAAACACACAGACCAAATCAAATCACTGTGACAAAATGAAGGGCATTACTCTGAGCTGTGTTTTGAGTGTTTTAAATAACAATTGCAATACAGCAATATTGCAATATATTGATTCTTGTAGTGCTGTCTGAGACTCACAGAGACAGGGCTGAACTGTGGGGGGTGGTTGTTGATATCAGATACATGTATGATTGCCACACCTTCACTTGTTAGTCCCATGCCTCCCATATCAGCGACCTGCAGTTTTAATCGGAAACCCTTCACCACCTAGGACACAGCACAGCACATTTTAATGAAACGAACCACACAGTGATGGGTGAAGATCTGCCAAAGGCTGTTTCTTAACCTTAACTGGCATGTTTACCTCTCGGTCCAGGCCTACATCTCTTGTGTAGATGGCTCCTGTCTCATTGTTGATACCAAACATAGTCTTGGTAATGGCATTGGCAGGAAAGCTCTCCTGGCCAATGATCGAATAGCTCAGAATGGCGTTGTCTGTCATTGGGTCATCTGCATCCATGGCAGACACTGACATCACTGAAGTGCCTGTCAAAAAAAAAAAAAAAAAAAAAAAAATCTTCAGGTAGCTCATTGAGATGATATTAGTCAGTATGAATCACTGATATCTGACGTATGTGCTTACTTGGTCCATGTACATATCAGTTTATTTTAAGACATCAACTGGTTTTGTAAGAACAGGATACCTGCATCAAATTGCAACTGGAACAGTGTAGCTGATAAATCTATGATCTGAGTGTTTTACTTACTTGACTGTTATGGACACTTGGAGGCAGTGAAAAGACTTACAACACTGACATATATAATGGCTGTCTATTTGGTAGCAAACGGTAGCTTATTTACACATATAACATTCATTTTTCTCTTTTGCTCTGGTTGGGGCTCCACCAACCCTGGAGGGAAATATCTTACTCTTCAGCAGCTAAAATCTCCTCTAAAGTCTGCAGCTAGTTGTCAATCTACTGTCTCATAGCTGGACTGGCTGTGTAGAATCAGATTTTAGAGCTTTCTTTTAGAAGACAAAGCTGATGGAAGTGAACAAAATTTTTGGATTGTTAAACCACAACGATGAGCTTGGAAGACTCTGAAACACTCTCTAAGAAGGACATTTAATTAAGTGGGCTTTTGGGAACACTGTGCAAAAGATAAGAAAGCTACAAGGTCATTTTATAGTATGTAATACATGCATGTATTATGATTTACCTGGGACTGAGAACTCAGCAACAGCGCCAACAAACTGGCTCTGAGTGAAGGCTGGTCTGTTGTCGTTCTGATCCAACACCACAATCTCTATGGTGGTAGGGTTTTCTAGTCTCTCTCCACTGGGTGACAGCGCAAAGGCTTTCAGCTATACATACATACACACACGCACGCACACGCACACACACACACACACACACACACACACACAGCAGGAAAGTGTTTCTTCATAAACTGAATTGCTGAGATTGAGGTTTCTTACTTTTAGGTACAACAAAACCAGAAAGGAAACATCCAACGGGCCACTCAACATGACTATGGGTATTTGTATCTCTATATAACATATGCTGGAAATGACAGGAAGAAATGTGCAGGATGTTCCACATAAGGAGTTACATCACAGGTCATCTGGTCTGAAAGATTTAGAAGTCTCTCCCAAGACAGCCATAAAGGCTCTTGGAAACTGAGGGCTGTTTGCACTAGTGTCCGAGACACTGATGAAAACATGGTTCTGTACTTCGAAACACTTCAGAAGAGATCTCGTTGAATGCATCATGGCTTGTGGTAATTACCCCAGTTTGGTTGTGCTTCAAAACTCAAGTGGGGGGGGGGGGGGGGGGGGGTTAAAATGTTACTCCAATAAATGCTCTCTTACTGTGAAACTGTTGTATTTCTCTCTGTCCAGCGGCCGTTTGCACCTGATTACTCCTGTTTGATCATCGATCTCGAACAGATTCTTCGGCTCCTGGTCCACTCCTGGTCCCTCTAACTTGTAGATCACCTTACTTGTAAAGATTTTGTCCGATTTAATCTAGACAGAGAAAGGGTATAAAGTTGATATTCATCACATCCACATGGGAAGATGGGAGGAGGATTATACACCATATACTGTAACACCAGATGTGAATATGTTGATAGTTAGGGACCTTGAGACAAGTGTTCAGAGAGGCCTTTGACTTATGTCAGGAAACAAGATTCTCTACTAATAATAGCAAGGAGCCTATATTTTCTGCATTCTTCTATTCACTTTACTTGACATATTGCTTCCACAGAACAGTTGCCTGTGGCTCAGTCTTTCTCCTTGTACAGTAGGATTTATACTGGTCATCTGTGACACAGTGTTTACATTTTTACTCAAATTCAACTCGTTTTTACTTTTGGTCTTACCCTCTGATGCACCCAATCACATTTTTGTGTCGAAGGGACATTAATGTTCCCATTGACTTTTTTGAAGGTGCATGAGAGGGATTAAACACTGCTCTGTTTTGTAATTGTATTGTAATCAATAGTGCATGGTTGCATAGCATTGTGCTTAACTGGAGTCAGCAGTTAGGACATATATAAGTACACTGCAGTCTTTCACAGTATTTTAAGCATTATTACTTTTATTATATCGTCTTATTTGTTAATCCAAAACAATACATTACATAAATGATTACCTATCAAAGCTTAGATTTAGGCTGATGATTTGCCTGGGACATGTAGCTTTAGCCTCAGTTATCTGAGCATTAAATCGACCCCTGTCTTCAGTGTAAATTGTATCTGAGCCATGTGAGAACAGAACAGCAAAGGGGTCCGTGTTTCCCTCTGGAGCTGCAGCGGAGGATTTTTGTATTAAAAGAAAAAGCTGTCAAACTTAAATCACTTACATAGAAAGCAAATTTGAAACAGACTTTTTACTGCCTGTTATAAATATTAGGAATGATTACGGCAAACGTGTTTATGCTATCTATGGCCACCTTACAGATGAAAAAACCTATGCAAACCTATGCTTTAAGCAGCATACAGTATATACCAGAAATAACACAGCAGTTATCCTCTGATAAAACTATCACATGAAACAATGTAAATTGACATTTCTACCTGGACAAGGTCTTCAGGGACCTGCTTGCTGTTCTCCAGCACTCTGATTGGAGGGATGATCCAGTCCCTCTTCACCCTGACCACTCCTTTGCCTTGATTTCTCCAAGGGTACAGGGTCTGTGGATGCAGCTCTTCCTCACTGGGATGACATTCTGCAGAGCTCCACATCTGAAGGAAACAATCACAGTGTCAAACTCACAAATTAGTCACAGGGAAATGCAGTTAATTAGATATAAACAGACATCTCATTCCTCTGTGTCAGTAGGTCAGATTCCCTGAAGTGTAGTTTTTGGATTCCAGTAATTTTCCTTCATGGAAAATTCAAATTATGTCATTATTGATATGTGCAGCTGTTTAAAACACTGAAAACCATCTCCCTAGTGCTATAACATTCTCAATGGACTGATGAAATGGCTCTGTGCTAGCTTTAGCACTGATGCTGTCTGTAATGTGGAATCCATGGGATTGTACAGGTCAGATGTGATGCCGAGCCAGAGCTTCAGGTTTCACTCACTCGTGTCTTTGTCAGTTCCCTTTGATCTTGGTGCAAATTCATCTCAGGATGAGGAAACACAAACACTCATGCTCATTTCTCAAGCCCTCTCTCACCACATCATGTTCACCTAAATACACCAACACCCACACACAACATACATGTGAAGAACACGCTCCCACAGCAGCTGTTGACTATGGATTTAGATCCTGAGCTTTCCCACCCACATTCCCACTCGCACTCACAAATTCCCCTTTATGCTCAGCTCTGCACCTGACTGGGAGTTTGAGGTCACCTTACGGATCTGCTCTGCTGTAGCAATTCCACAGACACACTCATATACATGCTTTCTCACGCATGCACACACAGAGTGACATACATGCATCTGCATCAACAAAACATGCACATGCACAAGCATGTACACATTTCCATAAGTAACTTCCTTCTCTGTGGGAATTCGCTGGACTCAGCATTACTTTCCCATGTGTTTAACAGCTCAAAGGCACATTCCCGTGGCTAAATAATGGACTGGTGGATAAATCTGTCAATATTTTGTGAATGGCCTGTGATCTGGCCTGCTCTGTTTCTGGGGTGGGTGAGCTGATATACTGATCCTTTGGCACCCTGCTGGACTGCCTAGGAAGGAATGGCAACCATGGCTGGCATCTGCAGGCCGAGTCAGAGTGCAGGCTAATCTTGGACTTATATATTTTCAACCCCCACCCTTTTATCTTTTCGCAGCCATCGTCATCTACACACTCACAGGGATGTTTACATTCACATTCCACCAACACAAATTGATCCTGATAGCTATCTACTCCCTTATTTAAGACTTCTGCATACATGAGCCCTCAAACATAATGGCATAGCACATGCTCTGTGTTGTTACTTAGCCTTAAAATCAATGACAGCTGCCTCACAGTTGTATTTCCAAATATAGCACTTTCTAAGTTTTCTGGTGAAACAGCTCATGATTTCCACCTTGTATTTAGTAAGATATTTAACAGGTTTGCTCCCACAAGAAAAGCCAGTAGATCACCAAATTTGTAGGACACATTTTTTTTTACTAAAATTCATGACAATACAAATCATTAAAAACCAAAAATGTCATCCTGCTGGTGGCACATGAAAAAAGTCAGAGATTCATTATCATTTATTCTCTGGATTATAAATGTCTGTACAAAAGTTTATCTCAATCCATCCACCGAGTCTAAACTGTCAAGGCTGTGGAGTGACTGACCAGCTGATGCTTCATGATTGCATTGGTTAATAAATAAATAAATAAATAATCATAAATAATTTGAAAGGTTGGTTAATACTGAATGATTTGCATTAATGTCAAATTGTATTTAATTAAAAATTATTTTAATAAAATAAAAAAGTGAAAAAAAAAAGTGATATTGTGTATTTAGTATCAATGGGGATCTATAAGACCATACAACTGATCAATATACAAATTACACAGAAACAATCCAAAAAAACATTTGGTCAATTAAACACTGCTTACTATTTCCACATAACAAACATTTCGTGCTTTTCACTCTTGTCCTTTCCTGTGTTTTGGAGAGTGGCTTCGCCAAGTATCTGCCACCGTTATAATGGTTTTACCAGACTAAGATGTAGGAAAACTGAAGTGTCATGTTACCAATTAGTCCAATGAATGCCTTTTCTGACAGGCTGAGTGATGACACCACACCCGGACTAACTGTTTTAGACGCTTTTCCCAGATACTTTTACAGCTTGGCCTTTTCACCTTGGGTCCTCACAGAAGTATGGACAGCTTGTTTGGGGGATGCTATGCACTCACAGAAAGAAACATTAAGCACTCTGTTGCAAGAGGAGTGTTAGAATTCAAAAAAATTTAAACTGACTTCCCTGATGCTGACTTCCAGTAAACAAAAGTGTATGGCCACATTGCTATTAGCATTTTTTTAAATTAATTTCAAACACTTAAAATAAAATAAGTATTTCTCACTGTACTTAGATTTTCAATCTACAGTATCCTATCTTTATGAGACGATATGACGACAAATCTCATGATCAGTAAGTTTTCAGTTGATGATTTACTAATAACTTGAAATAATAAGAACCTATAAAAGCATGCATGCAATATTGTGTAAAACTGTGTAAAACAAACACACAATGGGCCTACAGAACAACCAACATCATCTTCATGGTTCTCTGGTCTAAGAGTTCCCCGGACCCTTTGGGCTCCTGAACCTCTGCCCACCAGGCCTATTCAGTAATCCATGCATGACACAGTCACACACACTCATGCTCACCATGTGTTGAAAACTGTAAAATTATAAAATTTTGCACAAGCATTAAATTTTGGACATTTATTCACAAAGCTATTGAAACTAACCATTTTCCAATTATTGCTACTGAAAAAATGCATTACCTCTTATCAATGAGCCCTTATAGTTGTTGTTCCCAGCATGCCTAGATATAGTTCATTTTAATACAGCAACGCAAAAGCCCAAACCATTAATATTAAGTGATACTTGGATTGTTCTTACAAGCTTAAAGTAATTACACCAGTTTGTCAGTTTAATGGAGACATTTTCAGTAAGTGGTACATTTTAAAATGCCATCTTGCAAATAACACCACTTACATTAGAATTTATTTGTCAAAGCAGGCTCCTGAGAGAGTTCACTGTCCTGTATCTGTCTGTTCATGTCTGTACTAAAGTTCTGTCAGCTTCTGTGAATGCAACAATTGTGCAAATAACTCAAGAAAAGACTAGGCAGCCAAGGAGTGATGTCTGCAGCATGGCTGACAGTCCCTGCAACCACAGGGCTAGAGGTCACACAGGTGTCCCCCTGGTCACTTATGTTACCATTTCTCAAACATAGGTATTCAACTAGTCAGATCCCACGCCCCTACACTTTGCTAAGTCATGACTGCCGGGCATGGGCATGGGCACTATTTATGTTGCCACTACAAGTGTGTGTGTGTCCCCTGAGAACAGATGCCTGATCTTCAGGAATGCTGAGCAAGGTTAGAACATTAAACTAAGCCTAAATATGGAATTACTGAATGTTATCTGACAGCTGAAGAAGTAGTTTACATTAAAGTTAATAAATAATATAAATTTTTTAATAGTGCCAAATCTTCATGATACAATGACCCAACAAGCTGTCCCTGTTGTTGTTTTTCCAGTAAAGAAGCCAACTGGTCTCTTAGACCTACTGGTGTAGACAGAATAATCAAATTTTTCAACAAAAGGAAGAAGCTTTCCGGAGGACTTGAGTTTAAGATGGTAATTGAAACAAGTAAAAATGCAAATGCAAATGCAATTTCCCTCCTTGTCAGCTCTACCTTTTTTTGGTAATTAACTTATTCACTGGGGATATAGAATATGGCACAAATTATATCATAAAATTACTTATTCTTTTGCGTGACCCATTAAAACAGCAACTTTCACCATTTTACCTTTATATCTGAGTAAAAAATAATGAGGTCAAAAAAGGGAAAGGAAGGAAACTGGCTTGAATGTTCAGTTGGCTAGTTTTGATGATCTGGAAGCTCTCTCTCTCTCTACCTCTTGCTGGCTCTGAAACTCTAGTCACTGTAAAACAATCCACACCCAGCAGGACCTGTGATTCAGGCCTTAAACCCTTTGACTGATTGTTTCCGATGAGTGAGACCTCAGCACCAGCTGGCTGCTGCTACACACTCTTGATTTGTGCCCGATTTCATGGTCCAGAAACTGCCCACTCCTCCTTCCGCAAGGGGGATTAAAGAGCAGGACAAATGGCATTGCATATGCATCTGGGAACAGCTGGGGCAACTGACACCCACAGGCCTGAACATTGTCCAGTTCAAAACAACACAAGCATACTGAAAATGAAAAGAACACAACTGAAGCACAACTTAAAAGCTACAAGGTGGCAGAGAAAAAAGCCTATCAATTCAATTCTGTGATACCTTTAGGACAATTCATGACAATTTTCTATTTGTGTTACTGAAGAATGTAACAGAATAGAAGCTGTGCCCAAACTATTTGTGAACTTGTTCAAAATGGCAATGGTGTGTTTCCAGACAATAAGCAGCAGATAAACACTGGAGCGTCAGCCACTATAGTCTTTAAAAGTGAAACGTTTTCTTGTTTCTTAGTGGAGAATGGAAGCAAATGACAAACCTTAATTAAAATGTCTCAAACTATATAAAATAAATACATAAAATAAACTTTATAAAATCCACTTCTTCCGTGGTGATCAGTATTACGAAGCTTAACACACTATTTCATTATTCGCTGGAGAGTGTATTTAATGATTAACTGGTAAAGTGCCAATGTGCAGAATGATGTGGCCTGTTGTATTTGTTGTTGTGATGTTGTATTGCTATTGGACTCCACTAAAGCTGCTCATCAATGTGAAGCAGACACTTTAATCTTTTCAGAGGCACCTTTGAAGCCTCCAGTGGGTTAGTATTTCATATGTCTCCATTTAAATTAAAATTACAACAGTAAACAGACAGAAATAGACACTTTTAGTTATTGGGTTCTCACCCCTCTTGGGCTTGTAATCCCTCTGGCATTTGAAGGTGCACGGTAACCTTGTATCAGGCTCACTACACAGAACTTAAGTACTCTCCGATATCTGCAGTAACGCTGGGTACAAGGCTCAAAGGTCATGCTTTAGGGTTCACAGCTCTTTCAAATCCTTCATAGGATTATTTATTTATATTTATATTGAAGGTAACAAAAAAAAAAGATCATTGAGGTCATAGAATTTCACGGAAAGGTCATTTGTGTGTGGGGCTTAGCTCTCAAACTGGGTTTCTCCACAATCCATTGAGCCATGGATTCTGAAAATGAACCGTAAAGAGTTTAAACCACACTCAAAATTTACAGAAACATTAAAATAATTGGCATGGTCAGAGGCACTTCACTGATTGGGAAAATCATAATAATTAATTTCCGCAGCCACTTCTGGCAACATTTACAATAAATCATGCAGCACAGCACAGAAAGACCTCCCTCAGAAATGGGACAACCTGGGCTGCATTACTACTCCAAACAGAGAGAAAGACAGATGGCGGCTGGAAGTGCTCTTGGTAATATGTCAGTTTACATTGTTATCCATTTTAGATCTCATAATGGCATCTGATGACAGGGGCTACTAATGATGCCCTGAGTCCTCCGTATACATCTGGAGCCTCGTCCTCCTTAAAACATTTCATCATCCTCTTTCCAACTAGGATGAAATGTTTAGATCAGCCGCTGACTGCAGAGCCAGTCCAATGCAGTATTGATGAAAACGAGCTGATGTTTGGTTGACTGATTTGATCACTCAGGTGAAAAGAGAAACTGTATATTCGAGGAGCAGGGCACCTAAAGGTCATTCTCAAACTAAGACCACTGGGGTCAGGAAGTGGAAAGCGATGAGCTAAACACTGAGCATATGCTGAATCTAGAGCCATAGAGAAGGATCAGAAAGGAGAACAGTGTCAGACTGTACACCTCAGTGCTGTACCTTTACAGGAGCCTATGCAATTCATACAGGTTCAGTTGCTAGTGACATTTTCAGAGCATGGAGACAGATGTGACAACCCACTAGCTCAACTGCTCAGGCACCTATACTCCAAGTGCAGTAATAAGGTCATTAGGTAAACTTAATCATGAACTGGAGATAATATCCACAAAACTACCCTCACACACTGCAGACAACTTTCATCCACTGAGTTTGCTCGTTAGAATGTACGCAGAAAAAAACAAAAGTACTTCAGGGCTAAAATACATAAATCTAATGTTTTCAGTTTAGTCACCATCAGCTATGAAGAGACAAGGGCTTTTCCTACCTGACAAAGCAGAGCACCCAGCACCCAAACCATAAGGATCTGTGCCGCCATCCTCAGAAACTATGTCAGACAGACTGATGACTGAAAGGTCTGAGGCTCCTCCACTAAGAGGTGGGCTCCTGGGTGGCTCTACTGGGTGAAAAGGCCAAACTCTCCAACCTGAAAGCTGCTTCTTTCTTTCTTTCTTTCTTTCTGTCTGTCTGTCCTCTTTCTCTCAGAGTCCCTCTCTCTCTCCCTCCTTTCCTCCCCCAGCTCCACCCTGTCCATAGCAGGAGTATGTCTCACAGTAGTGGGCGAAGAGGTTAGAATTACAGCAACAGCCCTCCCATGTACCCCAACACATGTGCTGTCACTCAGGGACTGATGGGAGAGCGAGAGATGAAAAGAAAAGCAGGGCAGCTGTTAATGGTGTAGACAGAAACAGTGTCTCCAACCAGCTGAAAGTCAGTAAGTCCTCTGAACTTTTCCAAACAATAGACACACTAAGGAAGGGGAGATTTAAAAACTGGAACATGGACTTATAAAAAAAGGAAATACCGAATTACTTCTGGAAAATCAAGTTGCTTTTAAAAAGCCTTTATGAAAAATTGCACTAATTTGGCTTCTTGAAGTGTAATGGAAGGAGTGTCAAACTGAAGGAGCTATGATGATACTGGGAATGGTGTGCAGTGTTAATTCAGATGCAACTCCAGTAATTTGTTCATAGGAGGCACTCTACTAAAATAACATTACTACAACTACTAAAGATTATTTATATTATCACTATGTTGATTATCTCAGGATCAGTGTGATATCTTTAAATGTCTTGTTTTGTCTGAAATACAACCCAAATCCTTTAGATTTTCAAAAGACAATTACATAAAATAAAACAAGAAAAAAACAAAAACAACAACCAGAAGCTAAAAACAGAGAAAATGCAAAAAAAAAAAAAAAGATTTTTCTTCCAGACATAGAAATGACTGAATCACCTAATTGACTAATTGCTTCAGCCTTACAGAAAAATACTCCACAAATGTGTCCAAACTGCACATCACTTCAGATGGAAATTTAATTGCCTTCTCGACAAAGACTTTTCAACAATTACGGACTATTTTTAGTTTATGTAAAAAAAATGCTAATGATGTCAATCTCAGGCCTAATCTAGGACAGAAAAAAAAAAACAGTTCCCTGAGCACGCTCGACAGTGTGTCAGTCAGTTTATGTATATAGTGTTTTTGACATTTGTTGCTGCCACACTATAAGAGAATAATAGAAATAAAAATATTTGTATTATTATACAGGCTCCTCTCTGCAGTACAATGTTTCTGTCTTAAGGGGATTTAGAGCTCGCTTCTTCTTCTGTCGTGGAGAAGGTTAGTTTCATTTGTTGGTTAGGTGTTCTCAGGGGAGAAACAACCAACAGGAAAGATGTGTTTGCCATTATGGGCATTAAGGGACGGTTAGACGAAGAGAGAATTGACTCCAGATTTCCTCCATCTTACTTTTAACACTCATCAACACCCTCTCACCAAGTCTGCTCACAGGTCAGAGGTTGAAATGGATCTTTAGAAAGTAAACAACTTTGAACCACATTAGCTTCTCTCCAGTCAAGAGTGACTGTCTGCAAACCAGGCACCTAACTTCTTCCAAGCCTAAAGACTAACTTAGACATTGAATACCACTGTTATAAATAAATTTACACAGATGATACTTTGTGAGTGTTAAACATACAGTTACACCTGAGATGGAGATACTGTTGAGAAACTCTCATGCTAGAAAGTGGAGCAGTCAAATAATTGAATGTGTTGGCAGGCTGGCTGGGCATGCTGAGTGGGTGCCTACATGCTTCCATGTGTCAGTGTGTTCGTGAATGTGTGTGTGTGGGTGTGTGTCTGTGTGTGAGTTCTGGTATAAAAGGGTGACTTTACAGCACCTGTCTCTGTCATTTCAGGCAGAGGCAGTTGGCAGGAACCACCCTGATGTTCCTCTTCCATCACCACCACCCCCCCCGCACACACACACACACACACACACACTTCCTCAACAACAGGCTGTCATACCAGATGCATGCAGACATTTCATGTGGTGCTGCAAGGATACTGTCAAGCAAGTAATCTACATCAGTGTTTTGTGTAAAAGGGGTTCTGGTGTGTTTCTTATAAACATGACCAACTTCAAAACGCTGATGCCAGACTATAAAACTTCAACTGATTCAAAGTTTGCTAAAATAAATTCCTAGAGATTCAAAGACAGTGCTGTGCTGCCCACTGTTGGCAGAAATCACAGCTCACACCACATAGACAGTTCAGGTGATTACAATCACAAGCAAAATTTTTATCTTTTGTTAAGCTATATAAGTATATAAATACATACAAATAAATATAAGTTCTACACAACATAACTTAACTTAATAAAAATGTGTACATTTAATGGAAACTATATTTTTAAATCCCCAACTTGGGAGTGACTTACTGTATTTAAAAATAAAATGCATACATTACATTCTAAAAAATATTTCTTCTGCAATTAAATTCTCTAAAAATACTGATGAGCATAGTTTTAAAAACATCCTTTAGAAAGCTCAGGTGATTGTTTTTAGCGTTTTGTATCCTTTCTGATTGCTACAGTGTTCTCTGCCACTAGCTGTTTTGGTTGATATGCCTGATAGGTTTACGGATCATCTAGAAAGAAAGCCCATTAACCTATTACAAATTAAGCTAGTGCCAGACATTTGCCATGTCAGCTCACAGTTCAAAGAAACTGACACATCTAGAGGATCCAATAATTTTCTCCTTGGCAGAATAAGTTCAGTAAGTTTGGGGGATATAATTGCATTTTAACACAAAAAACAAGTCTGGTTCCTGGAGCGGGGAAGATTCAGGATATTACAAGCAACACATGAACATCAGAAATATACAAGATAATTTATACAGAAACTAAGATGACATCCAGAAGCAGCACTTGAGCACTGCAACATCCTGTCAACTTTGATCTACTGAACAAAATCAGAGGCAGCGTGATGCAATGAAATGAGATCATGGACTTCAGAAGCGTGTACGTGCAGGGCCCCACTGAGGCGATAATAGCGAAGAAGCCTTGTGGTGCTCTTTAAGTTGTAGTCAGGACACTACACAATATTCTTCTGAACACAAAAGTGCCTTGGAGCCCCACTGATCAGGAAATAGGGAATCGAAACTGCTGGTGGTCTGGCTCACCAGGCAGACAGTAACACTATTAATAATGAATATTGGAGGGAGGTACAGGAAACCTATACTATTTTTCCACTATATCACTGATGCCAATGACAATTCAGTGGAGAACCATTGGAGAATCTGTCATTGATTATTATTTTTATCAGCTGTCAAATACACTATTATAAATATTAATATTGTTTCACTTTGTGAAACATAAAATAAGGTTTTGTTGCCCTCCGAGAAAAAATTCTCCTCTAACAGACAGTCTTTTAATTTGGTTCAGTATAACCTTGAAACCCCCCCCCCCCCCCACTGCTTTTTTAAGACAGCTAATACAACATGCTTATTACATTAAGCTAATGTTATCTTAAGCTAATGTTATCTTAAGCTAATGTTAATCATTTATGTGAAATTTAACTAATCAATTAAACAAAATAAGGAATGAAAAAGGTCATATCTATCCCATTATATGAGATGAGAGACTGAATAAGACATTTTAAATGAGATACTACATTTCTTTAAATGAGTTTGTCATTTAGACTGTTTGACTTCAATATGCACATGTTTTTGTGTCTTTTTAATACTCCTACTGATAAAACTAAAGATTACTCTGGCTCATTAAAGCCATGCCATATTTTGTTTTGATGGAAGTATTTACAGGCTCCAGCAGATCCCCGTGACCCTGGTTAAGGAATAAGCGAGTATAGAAAATGGATGGATGGATGGATAGAAGTATTTATATTTAATATTTTTATTAATTGCAGCAAAGGTTGCTGATGATCTGTCCCTGCAGGGGGCAGTGTTAGACCACGTAAGCAACCAGCTGAAGCGGAGGGGAGAGGCAGAGAAAAAACTTGAGACTTGAGGGTTTGTCTAATAAGAGATCTGTCTGAAGAATAGAACAAATAATGACCCTGAGGATGAAGAGAAAAATACTGAAGAGAAAAACACAATGACACACAATACAACCTTCAGACAGTAAAGTGTAGTCTGCTAATTAAAGTAACACTATCACAGACACAAAGCCAGGCAACATTTACCACTATACCCAGTACACATAGGAAAACACAACATACTATGACAGTTTCTATTGAGGTCAGCTCATCACTTTGTTTGCTGTCTCTGACTTGTATGCTGTTTCATTTGCAAATCTAGAATTTTTTTTCAGTGTTGAAAAAAACAACAATGATGCAAAAGCCCCGCCGACGGCACGATGTAACATTTCCAAAGGCAACAGTGAAGGGAGGTGATTGTGGGAGAGCGGGAGGTGGTTGGGTTACTGCAGCTCTGCCTTCGCCCCAGTCAGCCTCCACTGAGGTGGGTTGCCAATTAGAGCCAACACATATGACACACTTGACTCCCTCGCTTGAACCATGGCTGGAGATAATAGGCCTCTTCCTGCAGCACAATCGATGACATACTGTCCCAGGGTGGATGTCTGCCTCACTGAACACACACGCAGGCAACACACATACACAGCCTGCTTTGTCTCCTCTCTACCTCTTATCTGTCAGAGAGTAAAATGTCAGCTTTCTCTTTCTTACACAGAAATAAGCAAACAGCACATGCACTCACTTGTCTCTTTTTCCCTGTTTTTCAAAAAGTAAGCAACCAGAAAAATGTAATCTATTATTTGCAAAAAATTTCTTAAAAAGTCCGTGCAAAGTGAACTTATGTGTACATATATGGATAATGCATCAGTTAAGTGTGCTCATAGGTCACACTAACCCTACAGGAGGCATCTGGGCTATGTGAGGGCACCTGAGTCACAGGGATTACAGACATTATGGTAATGGATATCTGTGTACAGTAACAGGCAGACGGCCAGCGTGAACTTGCTCTCAGTTACAGGTCTGGGCATTGTTGTTTCTGACTTGCACGTTGATTGTTCGCGAGACCTTGGCTATCAATACAGCTGGGTCATTGCTGGCTATGCAAAACCATAAACACTGCATCAGTGCAAATTCACAAAGCTCTGTGTAATGCAAACCCACCCATTCAGCATCATCCCCTCAGCGCTGAGCCTGTAACACTTGCTTTCTCTGGAACAATGTGTGTTGCTGTCTGTGTATTTTTTTTGTATACATACACTAAGAGGCACAAAGGGAGGAATTTGGGAGTTGGTGCTGCTCTTTGCATGACCAGGAGGAGAATCAAATGGATGGCTGGAGAGAAGATGAGCAATTGAGGAGTGGAAAAGAGTGGAGGAAGGCATATGCATGGCTTTTTTGAGTGGGGGAGGGAGGCAGAATAGAAGAGAGGGGTAGGGATGAGTATAGGGTGCGAGGTGGTTGACAGTTGTGTATATCTATGAGCCTAATCTGCCTCCATCAGCTGTCAGAGTCGGGGATGTCAGGACTACCGGGGCTCCTGGTCCTCCCTCCCTCCTTTCTCTCTCTCTCTCTCTGTCCCTCCCTGTCTTCACTGGCAATGTCATGTTGTCAGCCCACATATGCTTGTCTGCAGTGGAGGGAGGTTGGGGATGTGGAGGGGGGTCGGGTGGAGGAGACATAGGCACATGGGCAGCCTCCGTCTTTTTTCTGTCGCAGTTGACACTTGTCTTCTTGCCTGTGTGCCACTGATGTTGTTCACAATAACCCCTTCAGCTCCCCCTGTCCTATCTGCCGCTCTCCTCTCTCTGTCCCTGTGTATGGGCAACATCAGAGGCGGTGCTAAGATGAGCTGAGAGTTACACTCACCGGGCTTTTACTTCTAGCATGATTTTGTCTCCTTGCCTCTTTCTCTTCGCAGTAGTCTTGTTAATTTGGACTAGAGTGTGGTGTAGAGACTGTCCTTCAGAGGATCTGTATCCGGCAGTGATGCTGTTCTACATCTGACCCTGAGCGCCGACCTCCTTGTGCTGGAAGGAGGAGCATTTCACTGTCTGGTGGTCACCAAAATTAAATGTTTATGGTTTAAAAATTTCATCTGAAGTATGTCTTTCCCCTAACAGCATCCATGTTAATTCACAAATGTTGTTTAGCCTAGTTTAAACCTCAGTTTTATGATGTATATCTTCATTCAAGTCACAAAGCTAAAGCATCTGATTTTCAATCTTTGGAAAACCCATATGGCTGGTAATCAACATTTACCTCTGTTATATATATAAAAAAATCCTCAGACTCTTCCAACCATCTGGATGAAAAACTATCCCATCTGCTCAATGAAAAAAGTTTTGCCTCTCTTTCCAAATCCAAATAAAGATGGCAGCCAGAAATGATATGTCTCCTTGCTCTATTTGTAGAACTGCCAAGCTCCGTAACTCAAATGTGGTTTTCAATATTTTAAACACCATAAAGATTCCACTTAACTCCACCTTACACTACATTTATTTGTACTCTGCATTTTATTTATAGCTGTTTTTTCATCTTACTGTGACAGCAACCAATGTTGTTTCTATGAAGTCTTTAAACATGTGAACAGGGACAAAAGGTGAAAAACACATTTCTCTGTTCATCAATGTAAACTGTCCATTAAAAACAAAAGAATACGCCAGAAACACTGAATCACCTCTTCTCTGTGTAATTATCTCATCTTTTTATTTTTACTCCAGGTAAGAAACCACTGGGTTCATGTGTCCTGAGCGACAAGAGGCTCATATGCCAAAGATAGCAGTCAGGTGTTTATATATCTGTATGGGTAACAGAGCTCCTGCACCAGTGAATTGCCCCAGCACTCGCCACAGGGGGCTTTCAGACCACCTGTCAATCAAACTTTGACAACCCCTCCCCTCATCCAGCACTCACAACATAAGTCTAGGACTAATTCATTACATCCCACCATTCCCCATCTCTGACTCCATGTTTGCACACAAAGATGATATCTCTATATGTGCCCACCAGAGCGCACCGACTGTGTCTCAGCATGCATGTTCCATGTTAACTACAAATCCCATGTAATGTACATGTGTGCCTGTGTGAATAGATTATTGTTCTGTAGCACATTCAGCTACAGGTTTCGGCTTTGGTTCCTTATTGAGCTGAGTTAAAACCTGTTTGAAGATTTTTGGTCTGCAGGATATTAATGCAGAACAGCTTTAACTGGGAGCAGGTCAAGTCTCACATTAAAGCCTCTGCAGGCTGCTTGTGGAAAGAGTGATTTGTGTTAAAGAATTAAAGTGCTGTGCTGCCCTCAGTGCTTCAAAATATCTGGATCAGGCTAAGAGGGTTTTCTAATTAATGTTAATATAATATATAATAATGTACATGATCATAGAGAATTTATGTGTGTCATTCAAAATGTAATCAATGCCATAAAGCTTTCAGGAGAAAATCCAGTGCACCTATGTTAAATTTTCACACCCACAATCGCAGACAAGCACAGAAAACACAAATGTGAGCAATGAAAACTTGCTCAGTCCCACAATGACACAAACACACACAACTGCACACACTCTCACACACCCCTCCTGGCTATGAGTACCCTTGCCCCGAGTGCTCCCTTGCTGCAGTCTCCACAGCAGGCAGGGAGACTGTCTGAGTGCTTTATGTTTGCTGTAACACAGAGTCATCACTGTCAGAGCCATTGATTTGTCAACAACATAGTGATACAGTGTAGATGGATAATGGCCCATCTTGTGCACAGTTACTGCATTTTCTTGGACAGCCAAGGAGCATCTGTTTCCCCATCCCCCCCCTTTCTTTCTGTCTTTCCTTCCTCCTCCTCTTAAACCTCTCTCTTCCCCACCCACACACATCCTTGCAGTTTGAAAACAATAAAAGAAAAGCAATGTGTCTTGTTCAGCTACTAAATAGCTGTCTGGTTTGTGTCTCCTGAGGTGGTTGCACATCAGTGGCTAGCCCATCTATCAGACCAATGCACGGCACTCAAACCTCCAGGTATAAAGATGATAAATACCCCACCTCCTGAAAAGGCCATGGAAAAAGATGGATGGATATGGAAAAGAAGGAGTTACAGATGTCAAAATGAAGTGACTGAGAGAGAATAGCAGGAGAATTAAAGATGGAAAATGAAGAGAAATCTAAGATGAAAGAAACTGAAGAACAAGAAAGGAGACGGAGAAAGTAGAACTAGAATATTCTGCCTGTTTACTAAGTGGAGATGAATGCATCAATGAATTAAAATAGGCTGCAAACACACTTTAGCTTGCTAATATCTGACGTGTTCAGGATGAAAATTAAAAAAGAACTGATATGAAATATACTTAAAAAACTCCATAGTATATATAAAATCTTAAACACATATACCTATTGATGCGTGCATACAGGACATATACAGTAAATAAAACAAAGCCATAAGTACATTTATAAAGGACTGGCAGTTAATTTCAATATATCTCTTGGGACTCTCTAAAAACATTATATTTAGCACTCATGGTACAGTTCATGATGCTGTAGTCGCTTCCTGTTTACATAGCCAATTGATTCTGACTGAAAGGTGCTACTGATTTTTCAAGGCAGATGATTTATATCTAAGACATCCCTTAACATTTAAAGGTAGAATCCAGTTCTTAATAAGAGACACTTTAATCTCAAACTCAGTGGAGGATTTAGGAATAGCTGATGAAACCCAGCCCAGGCTCCCTGTGCTCTTCCCCCATTCCCTCCGATGTTTGATTAAACAGTACTTTCCCTCCTTATCTGGGCTGTCGCTGCGTGAAGGAGCTATCTGCTGTGTGACTGGCAGACTAGTGCCTGCTGCCTCTGATAGCATTCCACTTTTTTTTTTAGGTAAATAGGAACTTAACTGAACTGAGACAATTTAAACAGTCTAAATGTAAGGAGATTAAAACTGCCCAAACAGTGGCTGAGCACAGGGATGAGTAAATGCTAGTTATGCACTGTTGTGAGAACGAGAAACACACTGCACCCACGCGCATTTCACAAAGTCAAACAGAAAGACACAGGCATCAGAAACGCTCAGGAAAAAGACACACAGAATAAGAGGACACACATAAGCAGCCTGTAGTTGTTTTTGATGCTTTGGTGCCCTATGACCTACAAAATCACTGTCTATGCTTGCAAAATCTCACAAACACAAACACACAAAGATACAAATGGCATGAGGCAGGCAAATCAGGAAGGACCTGGGGACAACTTTCCGCCTGGATGCCTTCATATCCAAGCCAGTCCTGCCCTGCTCTGCCCACAGGCCTTTCCAGACTGGGCAGTCGGGTGAGCGACCTACCCTGACTCTAATACTGTGTGGCAGGGGGACCTAGAGACAGATGTTGCCTGCCACTGGCATGGTGCTGATGAGGAGATGGTATCACTGTGCTCACAGTGTAAGTGTCTACAAAGACAAAGAGAGAAACTAAGTGTTTGAATGGTGATGATAGGAGGAAGATGGGGGAACAGCAATGGGGGGGAAGAGGGGGCGCTGGTGGTGGTGATGGGGTGGGATGGGGGTTGTTGTAAAAGGAGAAATAAATCAAGTCGAACCAATTTGTTGCAATAGCTGCTGCAGTGTCATTAGGAATCCAATCACGCAGCAGCTCCTCTGAGCAGTCAGCAGACGCAGGTTGACAGCAGGCCAAAGAGGAATTTTAATTTTTCTTTCTGTCTCACACCTCTCACCTCAGATACATTTCCTAACTACATGCCCACCATGCCACAGTAGCTTTCAAACTCATCTCAAACATTAGAAACAAATCTCTCTTTACTTTATTTAAGGTTCATTTCTAGGCTGAATATCTCCTACTGGATATTGACTAACATCAGCATTTTTGCAGTAAATTGTCTGTATATAGACATGCAACTCTACCTGCTAGAAAAATCTGTAGCACATAAATGTAATTTCTCTGAAATGTAATGTCAGCCTACATCATCTACCTCTACATCAGTGTGCAAATTACCTAACTTTTCCCAAAATGGATTCTAACATTGGAAACGTGGGAAGTTGCCCTTTTCAGATGAGAAATGTGAAAGATAACACGCGGTACAAAACAGCCATTTCACATAGATGATGTGGTAGAGGAAAACCAATGGAAGAGAAAAAACCAAAGATGAAACTATTGTGGATGTCAGAAACGTTATTACAATCACAATGCGCAGAAAGGAATAAATTGTAACTTTAACCAAAAGAAATCTCACACAAATAGCCAAAAGTAATGGGACAGCATCACACAGATGCGTTTGACTTTTTTTTTTTTTTTAATGTTACTGACATATACACACTAGTGATAACATCGCTTACAGAGGCAGCATGCCAGACAGAGTAAAATGGGTACATTATGGATCTGAAAACCCACAGATTCAAGTCAGTCTTATGAGAAGCTAAGCAGCACAAACACATGTAGACGTGTTGTGAAAGAGGAAAATGTGCTAATAACACTGCCTGAGCAGAGCAGGGCAGAGTAATGCTGCACATTTCTCCTTTCAGCTGCCACTTTAATGAGCAGACAAAATGGCCACTGTTGAATAATTAATATGCGGGTCCATTAACAAGGCATTAGAATGCATTCTATCTCTTATTGATTTTTTCCTGTCTTTTTTTTTTTTTTTTTTTTAAGTTGAAAACTTTTACTCCATCCGTAGACCACTCTGCGTCCAGTGCTGGAGAGAATGAAATATGGCTGCTGCTGTTTAAATGTCAGCTTTGTAATTACACATGGAGCCACGAGCTGGGCAATCCCACGGCCTGAGGGCCTCTGATTTATCGTCAGGCACTGATGGCAACCACACAGACACATAGAGACAAAATGCATTCACATATCAAACATCCTTTCCACCCACGCTTACACACACCAGACTGAAGCTCAGACTACACACCTTTTTGTTTACTGTATAGAGTTTTTCCATTAAGTTTATGCTTTTGATAGTAAACAAAACAACGAGTACAGTTAAGTCTAGTACTTATTTTTAGAGGACAAAATGCATCATACATATCGAAAATAAGATTTTATTTCTATCTGTAAGTTTTGAAAAGGCTCATTTGTATTAAAACATGTTTTTGGGGATTTATTATTAACACTATCTACAGAAAGGTTTTATAGCATTGTTACAGCAGTTTATAACAAAATGTGTTTCATTAGTTTCATGTGTCTAAAGACCTCATATTATATACCAACAGTATATAATGAAGGTAAAACAATAATGAATCATTTAACTGATAAAAACATAAACAAGTGAAAACACCTTAAAAAACGTTTACTGTTTAAATCATTTATCAAGCCCAAGTGTCAAACCTTTTCAGCTACTTTTCTGCATCTTATAACACTGTTAAACTAACATCTTACAAATGTGTTTGGACAAAAGCAATGGGAAGAAGTCAGACTGGGAAACTGTGATGGGAATTTAACATTATTTTCTGACACTTTATAGACTAAAAAGGAAATTGTGAATCTAAATATAATCAACAGTGAAAATAATTATTGCAGCCTTACACGAGGATTCAGAAATGGACTAGAGTGTCACTCTTCCAGCCAGTGTCAACTACACTCTTTTAAAGTGTAACCTTGGCCCCCTTTCCTCCTCCCAGTGCTTTTTGCTCAGCGGTCTAACACACTGTAGTGGCATGTGGGACACCCTGGTTCAATACAACCTCCCTTACGCACTCTGCCCATCAGTCAGATTCTAGGCGCAGATACCTGCTGGGAAAACCAATCTATATCTGGACGAATGGAGGAGGAGAGGCGAGGCCAGATCAATGTACAGATATTGATACACGCAGCCATGCAAGGAGACTACACTCCTTCTGAACCCATTCTCTCTCTCGCTGAAAAGATTAGCAATCGAGATGAACTGCTGAGTAAGGTGTGTGTGTGTGTGTACAGATGACAAAGAGACACTGTAACACGCCGACAGATTCTACAGATAGTCCTGGGAGTGAGAAGTGAGAAAAAGGAGGGAGTGGAGGTATGAAGTAGAGACACAGATTACCACCACAGAGCTCAATAATGGTGTGAGGGGAGCGCGTCAATAATAAATACCTCCCATTACACCACGGTGGACTACTGCAGCGGCCCGTACAGCACAACACCTGCTGACTCCCTGATCTACCTCAAATTACACTGATGCTCTCACACTGGGCTTCTGTGGACTACAATACACACCGACTGCATCAAACACGCAGACAGATTTACAGCACGGCTGTGCATAGATATAGGCATAAAATCACACATCTGGCTGCAGCACTGAATTCATTTTCCAGCATTGTACAGAGGTTGAATGTCAGGTTTTGATCCCCTCTGATGATGCCCCATTGGGGTTTGGATTTTTTTAAGGCTCCCAACCTTCCCTTCAAATAGATATGGCTTGACATCCAGGTGTTTTATAGTATTTGTGACTCTGATCATCCATCAAGCCAATCGATCATTCTCCCAGCAGTTTTTATTAATGATCTTGTCAGCCAGCCCGCTCTTGGGTGCAGCCGCTTGTCCAGAATGATAGATCATTAGCTAGTCTGCCTGCTATTTATTCTCTCATGACCTTGTCTCTCTCCATTGTTGAGTGGGCCGAGTTATGAGAGCTAGAACATGATAATTCACTATTGATCCTATGTTTTTCTTTTTTCAAGAAAGTTTTTTTTTTTTTTTAGTTGTATTCAACTGTAAAAACACAGACAGTGGTAAAATTAATATTAAGTAAAAGCACATAAACTCTAATAACAATATTTACTTAAACCATCAAAACTAAAAGAGCTCATTATGCAGTATGGTCCCAATTTATTGTCACATTAAATACTGTACTTAAATTCGTCACTTAAATACTGGTTTCATCTGTAAGTGGTACACTGATGTTGTAGATGGTCAAAATGGAGCCTTTTAAACATCTTCATATACTGTTGAATAGTATGTTATAAACTATGAATGTTTCTATGTAAAATCTTAATCTGAAAAGCAATTATACTATATAAAGTAGAAAAAAGTAGGATACCTTAATATGTATAAATTGAAAATACTCAAATACAAGTATCTTAATGTTGTACTTAATCCAGTAATTCCAACCACTGCACACAGAAGTGGAACTGCATTCAGTCCTTTTAGAAAACATGTGGAACATCACAAACAACAAGAAAAGTACAAAGAACTGATGATAATGTGAGAAATAAGAAAGGAAAAATGAGAGTGACAGATAGAAAGATGGAAAAAGGTCAACAGAGAAAAAGGCCAAGAGAAAACAGGGAGCAAGTCAGCAGGAATTTCACACATATGAAGCCCCAGGCTGAGCCAGTGAGGTGTAGCAGCTTTAGAATAAACATCAGCTCCATGTAAACAACAACCTGCATCTACAAGCATTGGTTATGCACCCCCACAGACCTAATGGGGTTCTGGATTCACTGATGTGTGTTTGTATGAGTGTGTACTATATACACAGTGTCCTGGGGGCTGAAGAGCCTTGCCTGTCATCCTCCTATCACTCCTCTCTCTACACACTTACATGCACAAAGTCTGTCATGTTGATCAAGTAGCTGCAGGCCCGAAGCTTTTTCTGATTGTCAAAAGTGTGCACATGAATGTATGACTGCATAATTGTAGCCCGACTTTCTGTTTGTGTCTGCAGTCGGCAACAAAGCAGCAGTGTCTCCGTGCCCTACCTTGAATTGAGACGGTATTGTGTTTCTGTGGCTTATTACTTCAGTCTGACCCGTTTATTATGCAGTGAGCATCAGAAGGAAGAGGGAGGAACTTCCTCCTCCAGAATCAGTCATGATGGACAGCTCTCACGCTGGCAGCAGAATGACGGGCTGACTGAGACTTCTGTGGGGACAGAACGACAGAGGATACGTTTTAAAATAACAGACTGTATGCACAAATCCAAATGCAAATGTTTTAAGCGCAGGGAGCACGTTATTACAGTGCCGATCTCTTTGCATTGCAAAGTCTAAATATTAAATGCTATTTCATATCAGGCACTCAAGGATGAAGCTCATGGTCACATTTCTGAAGTGCTGTGTCCATATAGCAACCTAAAATTCTCAGTTGGCTATCTAGCTATCTAATCTTTTCAAAGCTCAAAATGAATGGGCACAGTACATTTGCTACCTTTGCCCACAAACCTTTGGAATAGTTTACTACTTACCATGTGATCACTCTATTCAAATGACATTAAAAAAGAAAGAAACATGAAGATTCACTTATATTCATTTATGTTTCTTAAAGCAATGGTTCTCCATTGGGAAATATGCTTAATTTCAAATTGTTTTAGTATTATTGTTCATACCTGCGCATGTGTCCTTTGCTCTGTAGGACCTAATTGTCTGTCCATGTGTCACCCTTTGCCCTGTGATGAAGCTGCAAACTGTTAAGCATTTCTCTGTCTTCAACCAGGTTTATGCTGAGATAAGATTCAGAGAAACGCATAGAGAAAATGAATCAATGATTGAAAGAACTGGCATTCAATCAGTGTGCTTGATGTAATAAGAAAACTATTTTTGAAATGTAATACTGTTTCAATTCGTTGTTAGCTTGTGATGCCACCTGGTTCCAGTTATAACTGTCCATGGTTTGAAAAGGAAGCTAAATTAGTTTAGAAAAATAAACATTGTCTTGAAGGCAGGCTACACAAAAAAGTGAAACAGTGACAAAGCAAAAAGACACCAAAAACAAAAAGGCAATATAAACCCTGTCTACACTCTTTATAACATCACCTGCTTTTTAAACCTCTGTCACTCTGCACAAACTCTATGCCCTCACATAAACAACCTCACCGGTGTCCCCCATAACCCACCATTCAGGACCCTGGGGCCCAATAAGCAGCCATCTGCAGACAACCTCTTCCACCACGCTCCAGCAAACACATGCAGGGAGAGTCTGAATGTGTGTGTGTTTGAGAGAGAAACAGGAGGTGAAAGCAGTTCAAGGACATGAATACTCCATCAAGATCAGGTCCAGGGAATATCCACCAGCTTCCCTTCCTGCTTGTATGCACCAGGCGAACACAGGAACCTGTCCTGACTGCCCTCCTCCTTCCTCCAAATACACACACCTACAGTACAGTTTGTGTATTACTGAAAACCAGGTCTACTCTTTATTTTGACCCACTGCTGCTGGCTGCAGCCTCCGTGTGGCAGCCCCAGCCTTCCTGCCCGTGACCCTGGCTGACTCCCAGCTCTGGCGTGGGTGGTTGGGTGGGGCGGCAGGGGGATTTGGGGGGCACTGAAGCTGTCCTCTGTTGCTCTTGTAGCCCTGCCTGCTCATCCATCCTAGCCTGCCAGCCCACAGATCGATAGCTCTGCTCTCTTAATCAGGTCTCTGGTGACTGTGGGCGGACGAGTGTGTGTATGTTTGTGTGTGTCTGGACAGGAGGTTGTATCGGCTGGACATTGCACTTGTATTTCTTTCCATCTTCAGTTCTTAGGCTCTTCATCACGACTGTTTATCTCACCCACATTTTAGTGCTTCCTTCTCTCTGTCCTCTTCTTCTCCAAATCCTTTATATATCACTTGTTCAAAACTCAAAGCCATCCTCTAGCCAGTTCTAGTTAAGGCACCAGTCTGACAGTGCTGTTTTATATTTTTTCCCCTCTCTGTGCCTTTTCTTTCATCTCTTTGCAGACTATCTGCCTATTCTGGCAGCATGCCAGGACTCAGTCAAAACGAGTCCACAGTCAAGTTGGCCCTGGTGCCACTGCAATCTGTTTTGACTTGTGATGAAGACAGAAGAGGCGAAGTGTTGGAGAAATGGAGATGAAAAAGGATGAGAGGTTTGAAGAGCGAGCCGAGCGAGAGGGTTAGTCAGATGTAGTGCGGGGCATCCAGCTGTGGTGTTGTGCCTTGCTAGAGAACCCGCCTTCAGGCTCTCATCACACCTGTGTAACCACAGCTGCACAGATGCACACACAAGCACAGAGGAAACAAGTGTAACAAGACTCTGCTTCGCGAAAAAGCAGCAAACAAAAATAACTCCAAAACACTTTTTCACTTAAATCTGATAAAACATTTTAATTTTCAAATAAACATTTTTATTTCAAGTGCATCAGTGTGTGTATAATTATTAACAATTGAATCTTTAACAGTGTTCTCTCACTGATAAGATTTCAAATTCATTGTTTCTCCTATTCTACCACCACATTGTCTGGTATATTGCTCGGTGAGGGTGTTATTAACCAAAATTCCTGATTTCAGTCACGCCCCTCTATCAATAAAAATGGAATTCTGTATTCACTGATCACACAGTTTTCACCAATAATCTACCAAAATATAGTGTACCAAAACACTCACAAAATCACTCTTTACTAACAGGTACATCTGGGTTTAAGTCTTTTTAGTGGAAGAGTAACCTGTTCATGACACGGGAAATTATTCATTAGGCGTCAAATTGGACTACACGGGCTTTCCTGTCACATTAAGGCAAACTGAACAGTGTCCGTCCTGTATGGGAGTCTCTCTGTATTACACTACATTCCATAGACAGTATTGATGAGTATTGAGTCAGTATTAATGTTCTGCAGTGAAATGAGCTTCAGTAAAGAGAGAGAGAGAAAAGTATTTTCCCATGTACAGTACACCTGCAGTTCTTAAAGAAGGAACCTGTATGCTGCCATACATATCCAGTGGGCCAGTCATGGGGAAAAGTGTCGTAGAAGGTCCTTCTTGTTGACCTTACCCATCTGATTCCTTGGAATCTCTTCCACCAGCACCAGGCCTGTGGGGATGGTGTACGGCACCATGTGTTCCCTGCAATGAACGCAGATGTTAATACACCACTAACTGTTCACTGTCGAACGGAGATACAACTGAAACAAGCATGCACAAGGACACACAACAGTGATGTGTGCACAGACATTGATGGGAACATGTAAACACGCACATATGCAACAACAAAAAACAAAAACAAAAACAGAAAACAATTGCAAAACAAAGGCTAGCCCTGTGGCAGAGTACTCAAGATAAGGAGAGAAATGTCCTTCATATACTCTCCTCTCTAATATTCACAATTCGCCTTCGAGATACAGACAGTTGCCTTCATACAAAACAATATAATCACTGAGATGAAAAAAATAATAATAATGATAATAATAAAAGGAAAAGCAGAAGGCTAGGATAATTAAAACCGTTTTATTTTTTTCCCCGTTTTGAGTGCGCGGTTGTTACGTGAAGTCTTAAAGCCTGGAGGTTTTTTATTTTCTTCTAACCTAGTTTGTTTGTTTGTTTGTATGTGAGTGTGTGTTCCTGTGTGCATGCTCATGGTGCGAGTGAGCATAATGACTCATACTGCTGCCATCAAACACTCCTTTCAGCAGATGTCTCTGTCTCTCTGACTCACTTAGTAAAGTGTGAGTGAGTATTTGTCCGTGCATACACATCTCTGCAATGAGCCTTGCACGTGTCATCAATTTCTTCGGGGCAGTTTCTTTGTGCATGCGTGAGTGTTCGAGGCAGTGTGGGATGCAGAAGGTGTGACAGAGATTCAGACTGACAGCTGAAGCCAGGGCACTGAAGAGTGAGCATCCATCTACTTGTTTATGTCTCATTTTATCTCTTTCCTACACTCCGGCCACAGCAGTGGGCTTTGTGCTGGGAATGGCTGTCTGCTGGCAGCACCCGTGGTGTGTGTGTGTGTGTGTGTTTGTAAGCGTGTGTGTGTTTCTGTGTGTTAACCTGGGCGGCATTAGTAATCCACCATGCTGGACCAGCAGGCCACAGCAGTAGGATCTAACGCCCCCACACCATATGGAGCCTACAGCTTTGTCTCACATACACACAGACACACACACACACACACACACACACACACACACACACACACACACACACACACACACACACACACACACACACACACACACACACACACACACACACACACACACACACACACACACACACACACAAATATAGAACTCAGAGATATGAATAAATGATAGTGACGAGCAGCAGAAAGGATTGTGCAAAGGACAAAAGGAAGAAAAGTGTATAAAAAGGGATTTTTATGATAAGGAGTAGAGTAAAACAAGAGGAAAAAAAATAAGAAAGAAGATTGTTTGAGCCTAAAAGCTTCCTAAAGTGGAGAGCTGTATGTCACCAGCAGCTGTCTGCGATAGACAAAATAACCTCCACTGACATTTAGAACGGGTGGAAAAAAACCTTAGCTCAGAAGACAAAGCCCTTCGTAACAACCACTTGTTCACTTCCTCTATATCTGCCTCTTTTTCATCTCCTGTCTTTCCGTCAGCTCCCCTCATTAGTCCATCTCTGGCCTCTCTTTCTTTCACATCCTTTCCTATTGATCAGAGGACTTCAGGGCCAGTCACTGGGGATACAGTATGTGTGCTGAACTGCTTGGAGAGCTACAGAGTCTGCATTAGGAGTCTTCATTTGTTTACCACAGGATTGACAAAAAGCTGAGGAAACTGTCTTCTTGAATCAGAGTAATAAGATTTAACCGAGACAGGGTCAACACGGCTTTGCAATAACGGGATATGGTGGTCTTTTGTTTTGTGAATTCAGGATGGATTGGTTGTAATCAACACGGTTATTCAGGTCATATTCTCCACTGGTGGTGTGGGAGTGGAGGTCACCTGATGCAGCCAAAACACTTTAAAAGTGGGCAGGTGACCCAGAGGTTAGTCATTTCATCCTTTCAGGTCATTCAGACATAAAAACAACACTGTGTTAAAAAAATGAAAAATGCTGGTTTAGAGTGGGCATGAGGTTACAGTAAGACAAAATATGATGCAGGAAGATGAGTTTGGAATAATAGATCTGTGAGTCTGTGCCCTGTTAGATGCACAGTGGATTACAATACTATTGCAAAGAATTTTACAACCCAGCAACCATTATTTTGTCCTTCACCTGAGCAACAGCAAAGTAAACAGTGCAATTACACTGTTAACACTGCAAAGTCAAAGCAATAATAACTCTACTTGCACCATGAATGTGATCTTGCATGTGTTTAATTAGCTAAACATACTGCATTGCTGTGTGGCAAATGTAGAGGCAGGTTTTACTTTTTTGTAAGACAACCCTGCATCTTTATGCCAGAAATGAATGAAGGGGCTGCATTTTATTTATGCAGTGCTGAGTATATGTCAGGATGCAGGTATATTTCCCTGTGTTTGAATGTAGTGCCTGTGAGCAAAAATGAGGAGATCTATCAGCAATAATATGCTGCTAACACTGTAGCCCAGTGTCTTAATAATCAGACTGTTTCATGAGTTGAGCATCATTATTTCATTAGGGAGCTAACCAATAGGCAGGGTCTACAGAGGAAAGATTGCCCAGCATTACCTTGCCCAGATCTTCAACTCTGGCAGGGTCATACTCTGGCCCTTCTTCAGCTGCACCACTGCAGTGACTTTCTGACCCCAAATGGCATCTGGGGTCCCGATTACAGCCACATCTGTGAAGTTAAAAATCACATTAAGCAGACAGGCTGTTGTCAAGGTTAAAAAGCTGACTCTTATCTTTAATTAGAGGATGTTTACATGCACATTAGAGTGTAGGAATTGTTGCCCTTTTCCTAAACAGCCCATTAATTTTAGGGGCCAGTTAAGACCATTTCATTGTTTAGTCATAAAAAACTCCTCATTCATACAGTTAAGATAACTCATTGACACTTTAACTTCATCATCATTTCATCTGACATGTTGTCTTCTGTAAAACCCAGCCAAAACAATGTGCCTGATTCTTACTACTTACAGACAAAACCTGCATATCATTTTTACCTATGATGTCTGGGTGAGCCAATAGGTGGCGCTCTACCTCGAGTGCACTGATCTTGTAGCCACCACTCTTAATGATGTCAACACTGCTGCGGCCCATGATCCAATAAACTCCGTCTTTATAGACCGCCGTGTCTCCTAAAAGACATACGTATCCATACAATGAGACAGGGTGGTTACTTTTTTTAATCTAAAAACATAACCCTTTGCAGCATGAAGGCTCTATAGTTTTACAATTCATTGCTTTTAAATTATACGGATGGAACGAAATCACCTGCTTACTAACTTTTTCTCCAAATATAATTATTCTAAGATGCACTTGCCAAAAAACAACCTCATTTACTGTAAATTACTATGAATGGCTCCTTTAAGCATAAGGAACATTTAGGAAAAGAAACATTTATACTAATCTTGGTGAAAATGAATTAAACTGAAGAAAAAAAAGCAGCATATATAGTATAAATATAATCACACTTATACTAACACTTTTGTCACCTTTATTTCTAAATAGAAGTAGGGCAAGTAAATTGGTTGAATGTAAGGTGTGTTTGTGTGCATGAATGCATGTGCTTGGGACAGAGAAAAATCAGTGTGCAAGGGAAAGATAAGTGTTTAATAGCCAGCACACGCACACCCACTTATATGTGTTCTAAATTCTGATTTAGAAAGATGCTATATAGATAAATAAATAAATGAATACCTAGGTGTCTGGGGGACAGGTGTGGGGGAGGATGAATACAGTATGGGGGATGTGGGGCTCAGCTGGGCCTGGGGATGACGAGCAGAGGAAATGGGTCAGTATGGATCAGTGGAGAGAAACACAGGGATAGAAAAATGGACAAAGAAGGGAAGGAGTGCAGAGACAAAAAAGGGACAGGAAGGTGTACCATTGGATTATTACAGGTAGTGTGTCTACATTTGGGACCTAGAGGGAAAGTGTGTGTGTGTGTGTGTGTGACACTGTGATGCTGTAGTTGGTTGGAGGGTTGAACAAAGGTGGAGGAAAAGAAAGGTCAGTAAAGGGGCATGGATCAGGGTCATTTTGTAGCTCCACCAAGGACATGGAGGACAATTTGGCAGCACTGTCGCTGGAATTGAGGGGGTTTAATGAGCTGATGAGGAGTTCACATTCCACAATGACACACAAGTATACTGTACACAGTGAGTTTTTAAAGGGACAGAACAGCTGCTGCCCACTTTCTTGTTTTCAATTTTTACAGTGGCTTCAGAAAGTATTGAGCCTATTACCCTATCACTTTTTGCACGCTTTTAAAAGAGTAAAATTGACCATATGTTAACACTCTATAACACATAATGACAGTGAAATAATTTTTACACATTTGGCAAGTTCATGAAACAAACCCAAAACTAAAATCTCTCTTTTATAAAAGTATTCAGACACTTTGCTGTGGTACTCCAAACTGTGGTGAGGTATATCCATTTTCCTTGAGATGTGCCAGGACCTTCACTAGAGTGCATCCTTGGCCAATCACATTGATTGAACATAGTTTGGAAGTACACACTATAATACCCACATTCCAAAGACCCCTGCTCTACTCCGGACCTAGAAATTTTGGATGTTCCCAAGGGGACGAGAATGAAGCGGCTTTGGTCGAGATCTAAATGTGAACAGGAACGGGGCATCTTCGACTGGGAGTGTCTGCGTTGTATAAAACAGGCAGCTGACCACTACCGCTCATTCCAATTTTTAGTGCAGACCAAACAACACCTCCAAGTTCCCATCAATCAACATCTGTTGTCACAAGATGCCTCCCCATGCAAAGGCCACGAGAGGCATAGGCAAGTGTAAGAGAGAGGTGGTGCAGGCACATCCGATGTTGCACATGCTGTTGATGTCAAAGAGCCAGAGGGATAGCTGTATAAAAAAGTGATAGCAGTGTGCTGTTGGAGAAGGACTTGTTTTTTCAAAAGCACAATATTTAGCAACACACCTCAAGCTTGATCTATGGTGTGCAAGAGACGATGATGAGCAAATAACTGTTGAACAGCAGAGAGCGACTGCTTTATTGAGAAAAGAGAGCATCTTAGTCTGGATAGGCGTAAGTACAGCAGAATGTCCCATGAGTTGGTCATCAGCAGCGTATCTACAGCATAAGTAGGATGGTAATTGTTGGGAACAGAGCATTGTCATTGATTGGGTAAAAACAGGACCTAAGTGTGAAATGAATCGGGAGAGAGTGGAAACAGCGTGAACAGGTCCTAAGTCTGTGGAATGTGGGTATAAGGTTTTGCAGTTCACACTGCACACAAGGCAAGCCATGAAGTCCAATAAGCTCTCTGTAGACCATCATCATAAAAATGTGGCAAGGCATAGATCAGGACAAGAGATCTAAATCCACTTCTAAAGCTAAAGTGGCCTCAGCAATTGTGAACTAGAAGTTGGATGAAAACACCATGACTCTTCGTAGAGTTGACTGATCGACCAAGTGGTCAGGGAGGTGATTGAGAACCCAATGGGCAGTCTAACAGAGTGTCAGAAGTCCTCTGCAGAGATGTGAAAATTTACCAGAGGTAGGACCATGGCAGCAGGGCTCCAACCATCAGGCTTTTATGGTAGAATGGACAGACTGAAGTCACTCTGAGTAAAAGGCATTTGACAGTTGAGAGTTCAGCAAATAGTATTTAAAGGACTATGATGAAAAAAATACTTTCTCATAGCTCCAAACACTATGTCTGGCTATCAAACTTTAAAAGTGTACTGTATATGTTAGGGGAATGAACTATTTTGGTGGTCTTACACAAGGAGACCTGGGATTCATTATCACAGCATCTCTAAAATCTGTGGTACAGCCCTGCTCAAAACATTTCCACCAGGTTAAGCTGTGTATGTTTGCAGACACTACAGCAGAAAAACCTGATATATGGACTCAATAAAGGAAAACAACTGGCCCCCCTTACCTGGAATAAACACGATTATATTTTGATGGTGGTCTGTTTTTACTGCCATCTTCCGTCTGTCCTCTACTGTGTCATTTAATCTTATTTATTCACTGCTCTAACCCTGTATCCCAATATACGTCTGGCATTTTTGTCTACTTATTCAGCTTCTCTTGATCTAGTATGAGCCAAACACGCACAACTATGTTTTTTTTATTTGATTTTATTTTAGTCCCATCCTTACCCTCCATTTTTCTCTCTCGCTCTAGAGTAGCTCTCATCACATCTCCTGTTTCCTCCTCTCCACCTATCTTCCCTTCTCCTCTTCCCTGACTTGCCTGTGTGCTTCAGCATCAATAGAGGGCCCATCTGTTCCCATACATCACGCACTTCATTTCAGTTTATTAGCTGGGATAAATCATAAATATTTCATTATACATCACGGGCGGCTGTCGCCTGCACACCGACAATTTATCACTGCTGCCCTCTCTGCCGGCTTGCCACGGCGGCTATAAGCTTTCCAGTCTATTAAACAAGATTGATACAGTGTGTAAATTTAGATATTGGGAATTTCTTCACAGACCACTGCTCTGCACTGATAGGCCAGGGTAACAGGGGGGGAGAGGGAGGATGGAAGAAGAGGGGGAGAGAACAGAATGGGAGTAGAGGAGCTTGGCTGGGTGTTAACACCAGTAATGTAGTTACAGGGTAGTTACATTTTCCCCTTTTCTCCTCCTCTTTTTGATAAGGGGAAAAAGAAAAGAAAAAGTGTCTGAATAATTTGGTTACAGCCATGTAACTCTCTCGTCTTATGCAAATAGATAGGTGAACAGAGCAGTTTATATGCACGTGGATAAGCTGTGTGTCCTGTGTGTGTATGCATGAGCTGAAACAAATAAAAAATACCATAAAATTTGTCCATTTGGCTGTAAACGTTTAAGCCTAGAGGAGGGAAATGGAATTAATGAAGTAATGTTTAACAAAAGCATTTACAAGAAACACTCAAGACAACATACTTGACTTGAGTTTGAAGTACTTATCCAGGACTCTTTGACCTTGTCTCTTTGAAGAGAATAAAATAACGAGGGATAGAACAGCATGTTTGGATAGAGGCACGAGTGGGAATAGTGATTGGAGAACACAGACTGATAAAAGAGGAAAGGAGGGCGGGAGAGAGATTGTTGGGAACTGTGTTAGTAGGACGCACACACATACACGCATATATACTGTATGTACACACACCTAACACATAGACACACACACACACACACACACACACACACACACACACACACGCACACAAACACTACTTCAGGCATCAGAGACTCTCTGCCATTATGTGTTATGGCGTCGGAGGCAGATATGGCCGAATGGCTTTCTTAATTAAAACGATAAGAAGCCTAATTGCACTGGGCTTTCATCTCATTCTGAGGCATTAAAGAAAGTGAAGGCACACAGTGTAGGGAAAAAAAGAAATAAAAACAGATCAAGACTTTAACTGAGGATGGAGGGCAGAGAAAACTTCCATAAAGTCTTTCAGAAAGCAGGAAAATTACATTAGTTTTATGCACACAACTTCATTCTGTAATGAAGTAATTGAAACAGGACAAAATCAACACTCGATTATTTTAAGCCACTAATTATCGTTTTGTTAACTGGAAAAAACATTATGAAGAGTAGTGTGTTATCAACAGTTTTAGTTATTATAACAACAGCTATTTTTCAGAGTACTGTCAAAAAAAAAAAAAAAAAGCCTTTAGGGAATTAGATTTTATAACAAACAAATGACTGAACTTCACCTCTGCTATCATTAGTGGTGGAAATTTTTTACATTATTGAACAAGCAGAGAGAAAAGATTTGATTTCGTGGTGATGACAGGGGCTAATGTAAACACAACTCAGAAAACATAAAAGCAACATTTATAATGAAACATTTCATCTTTACACAGACATATAATATTTTTAATAAAACCAGCAGGTGAAATGTAACCAAATACCTAATTGTTTCTTAACACATGGTAATGTATGCTAATATATTTAACTAAATGTTGATCATGCCTAATCTATTTAATATTTAATAGACTGAATGTGATGCACTCAGGTTGGAGCCTAAATTTAGTCCAGACAAGGCAGGTAAGATCTGCCTGGCTGCACCAGGCTTTTGGCTCTTTACCCATCAAACAAACTATTTGCCTCTCTCCCTGAGTACCCACTCAACAAACACTAAGAGCTGGCAGGGAAGCAGCATGGAAGCTCTACAGTGATAGTACCATTCACGTCACCTCAGAAAATGTGAACAATAATTTGACAAGGTTCAAAAACAGCTTTGGCTTGTTGACAGTGCTTTCCCCAAATCTTTAATTTCTGTCGATGCTGCGCTCTCTGCCTCTGTCGGCAAAGACGTAACTATAGATGCCTTATATCCACACAACTGTTCAAAATTACACAGGCACACAGACAGCTTTGTTTTTTTGGGGTTTTTTTAGACAAAAAAGAAAGGCATGAAAGAAAAGGGCAGTGTGACATATGACAAAGGCCAACTATAACAAAAAACACTTCAGCCTGCTGCCAGTGGCATTGCTGCTAGAAGTGTCAGGAAAGGAGAGAGGGAAAGAAAGCAGAGACACAGTTTCTGTAGAGGTGACAGAAGTCATCTATTAGTTTGTCAGAACCCTCCTGCCGCATATCATATTTTACTGTTACTGAAATAGATAAAAATAAGTATTAAATGAGTGCGAGAATAGAATTTCAGCCTGACCTTAATAAGGACCATGTGTGGTACTTAGAACATGTACTTTTGTGTGCACACCCCACACAAACCTGAAGATGTGTTCCCATTAATAGCAGATGTGTCCTTTGTGTATCCTCAACATCATTTGCACAGTTGTCTTGGGGATGGAAGACATTCATCTTGTCTTATCTACTGTTGTTCCATGAAAATCTCATTAATTCCTGTCTTTTCACTGCATTTGATAGTTTACAGAATTTCTTATTGACTGGAAAAAAATTCTGATCCGAGCCATCAGTACACTTCTGTGTCAAGGTGCTGTCAGTGCTTCAATGGAGACATCAAGATTTAATATATTAAGAGTTTTATTGGCCCAGTTAGCAACATTTCCACACCCAGCCAAAGTTTTAAGAATAAACAACATCAACAAATCACTTTGAAAACATAACCCTACATTGTAGTGAGTGATTTATACTACTTTCGGCTCTGTCAGCTAACACACACAGCACTTAATCCAGAAAGACACAAAAGCGCTTTGTGAGCTAAACAGTTACAGATCTTGTGAACGCCGGATAAACTGTGGAGACAATAACTGTATTTTAATTTTTGAATAAATGCAGTCAGCTGCAGTCTCCACAAATATCTAAGCATAGCAATAAAAACTTTACTAATAGTTTCTATCGTCAACAATAACTCAACAGTGTTTTAGTTGAAAAGAAATACTATTTGACAGCCATGTTGTGTTTATACATGCCTCTGCATGAGTGTTTAAAGTGAGCCCCATGAGGAGATGCTTCTCGGCAAAAAGGTACAAGTGGAGTCACAATCTTTCATCACATTCAGCACAACCTAAACTCTCACACTGCAGGTTAAAGCTGAGTGTCCTCCATCACTGCGGAGAGGAGAAACCTATCTGCACAAGAGATGTGAGAGGTCTAATTGTGAGTCATGCCTCTTCTTAGAGTGACTGTAAACACTTAGCATATATGAATATTAATGTTCCACATTAAAGCCCCGATGGCTAGATGGAAGAGTTAATGAGGATAAATAACAGACAGCCAAGCAGTGAAATCTCAGCTCTGACATTATTTATCATCCTTAACTTTTGTCACAGCTCCTTTTTTAGTAATTAATATCGTACAAGAAAGCACTTTGCACTTGGATGAGTGATCTAATTTGTTTAATATAATGCAATTAAAGGAGCTTGAATTGCTTTATGTTAATGTTACTGATTATATTCCTTGCTGGGTTGCCTCTCCACCAGCAGATAACAAGCTGAGCTTGAGGATTGATGTCTGTCTCAGATCTGCCATGTTCATCAAGCAAACTACTTAACTGCCATTTACATGCTCCTACTCTGAATCACACATATCTGATATATTGACTCCAGAAAACAGCCATCAATTATAAAGCCTCTCTACTGAGCAAACCAGATTTCAAAACTCAGATGAGTTTTACTTCTGGTACATTTGAAATCATAATACTTCTTCTGTCAGAAAATGGATCACAGTGCCAGATACCTTAACTAGTCTGCAAAGTTCTGATAAAGTTTAGTGGTTAATGTGAAAGTGTTTAGATTAACTTGGTTTAAAAAAAACAAAAACGGCAGTACCATGTGTTGAAACCCTGGCTGTAAATGTTACAGGCTGGTTTGAACAAAGTGCTGGAAGGCTGGGGTGCTGGTGAATCCCACTGGGACCTCTGACACTGGAGTTAGAGGACACAGTGTGACTTGGGGTGAAACATGACATTGGGAACGCAGAGCCGGATGGAGGTGGAAAAGACGAGAGCACAGCTGGGAGCAAAAGTGCACAAATGACTGGTGATGGCTCTGCAGGATATGAGCCACATGTCAGTGTGTGTGCGGAGAATTTACCCTGCAGACCTGGTGCTCACCTTTACAGCTGCAGCTACACGTCTCTCCGACACACAAACAGATAAACACACGCACATTTACTCACACAAGTCCTCAATAGCCCTCAGTAAAGCTATGGGGATAACATCTTTTTGAAATGTTTAACAATCATATTATAATATATATATATATATATATATATATATATATATATATATACACACATACACATATAATATATACATATTATAAGACCATAAGACTTAAATCATAAAAATGCTTTTGGTTAGGAATCAAAATTTCAACCTGAAACAAAAAATATTTGCCACTCTGTGGATTGTGGCTCTTACAGGGTTCATTTGACTCTCATTTGTAGGTTCTGTGGGAATAAGCCATTAGGAATGTGAAACTGAGCTGAAACGACAAGGATTTAACCCCTTCATTAAGTTTTTTGCCCCTGGTCGTAGGTCTCACCAAGCTAATTAAATAAAAAATGAATCATAAAATCAGGCAGGGCTACAACCAGCCCCCAAACACAGCTTCTTTTTCATTTACTCCAGCAGCCGAGCCTTCATTATTTATCAGTGAAATGCAAATTTTGGAAACTGCTACTGCTTTCCCACGAGTCCTTACTTATTTATGATTGATTTCAGAGTATCATAATCCATTCTGGACTATCTTAGTTGGTAGAGACTGAAGAAAAACTAATCCTACTCACACTTTCAGTTTTTGCCACAATATACTCTCACATCTGTTTGCCCCCAACTTTGTCTTTTTGTGTTTAGACTTTAACTAAAACCCTTGTTGTCTTGTCAACGTGAGCTGATCTGTCATTGCAGCTCTGGAAAGTAGACAAATGTAAAGCAGAAAAAGAGGAAAAAAAGTGGGAGGGGATCAATGTGCTGAGAGACGCTTGTGAAGAGGAGAGGAAAGAGAGAGCACTCAGGAGAAGGTGACAGCTTCCCTATAGAGCTACCAGTCAAGCTGCAGCACCCGCTTGCAGCAGAGAAGACACCTCTGGCCAGCTGAGAACCTATTGATCTAAACTCGCACACTCCTATGTGCTGGCTAGCTCCCCTTTGCCTTCTCCTCCTACTGGTCTGTCAGTCTCCCCTATTAGCTTTATTTTCTTCTCAGACTTCATCTGTGTTAGTTGCACAGTGCAAACAGAACATCCATCCATCTTCTACCACTAGTCTATCTCAGGGCTGACAGACAATCACACGCACTGTCACACCTACAGGTGCCAATTAGCCTAACCCCAAACTGCATGTGTATGAACTGTGTGAGGAAACCAGAGAACCCATCACATACAAAGAACATATGAACTCTGAACAGAAAGACCACAGATTTGAAAAGGATTCAAACCCAAAACTGTCTTGCTGAGAGGGAACAATGTTAATCACTGCACCATGCCACTCACGAACAGAAGAGTCTTTTTGAATGTAATAGCCTAGTGCTTTATTTAATATACCTTTTTATAACAGGGAGGAGCATGAGTCTCTGCAGGACTGAGGGCTTTTTACCTATCTGGTTTTCTGTGCATGTATAAGGTCGGTTGAAGTAGAAAAAATTGTATTAATAAAAAGCAAATGTGATAAAGTACAGCGGAAAGGTGTTACTGGAAATTAGTTCGACTGTTTACCTTGGTGTGCCCAACTCGTAACATTCACATAAAACTAGTGGAGACTCATTTATTTGCATTTTCTTCATTGTAGGTGTGAAAGATTTCTGCATACATATACAGTATATTATTAGTTTATGCTTGAGTGTTGATTAATTAAAAATTGTAGAATGTTTTAAAATTTACTGATTTTGAATTTTCTTTCGACAATGAAAGATATTTAACCTAAAAGTGATGTATCTCGCAAACACTGTACATTACTTCTGTTCTACATTAACTCTTCTGATCTTAGATGTTGTATGTCTAAAGAGACATCAGATTTAAACCAGAAGGACTAATTTTTTAATTCTCTTTGCCTCAGCTAAAATTCTGGTGCAATCACAATAGAAGCTAGTTTGATAATGACAACTATTATTTTTTACCCTGAGTTGAGTCTGTCAGGCAGCATACAGATCCTGCCTCCTTCACCTCAACTGGCAAGACTGAAGGAGAGTCGCAGCCCTAGTTTAAAAGCAGTACATTTAAGTCAAACCTCTAAAAAAGCATTCTGGTGTTGAACACCTTTCATTTTCTATCCGTGACCCAAAGGTCAAATCCTGAAGAATGTAGAAAACCTGACACACAAAAAGCTCCAGGGAAAGGTGACAAAGGATCAGCCAGGAGTTAGCAACTCAGAAATGGAGTGCAAGGAGAAGACAGATTGCTAGAGAGAAAGGTGCAGTGTGAAACAGGGAGCAGGTGTGAGGGTAAAAAGGGTAAGAGTGTGAGAGGGAAAGCACTAGCTAAAGACAGGGTTAAGTGCAAGAAACAAGCATCTAAAACAACCTATACACTGACTGCACATGGCAGGCTTTGGTGTGTGTATGTGTGGACAAGACTAACTTGTGTTGTGTTGTACCACCCACATCAGTATGTGCCACATAAAGCAAAATGTAAAAACTACAACTCTGATTTTACGGGGTGTCTAAACATTTTTATGGACATGATGCATCCTCTAGTCCGTTGGTTGCCAGACACTGATGCCAAGATTCCCCAACAATTTGAAAAATGATTTTAAAGATTAGCAAAACCTTCAGGTTTTGGAGACAAGTTAGTATGGAACAAAAGGACATTTGCAACCTGTAAATGACTATACTTCTACAACACTGACAGACAGAAAAAATGTTGCAACAGAACCAAAGATACAGTCTTCTTTTATTCCATGCATTCTTCTCCCTTGTTAAAAGTTGAAGCCTACATAACACAAAATGCAATTTGACCACAGACAGCATGGTCAAAGATTCATATAATGCCAGAAGAGATGTAATGTAATGTAACCTTGAACTTCTAACCTAAACCAGACAAGAAGAGTGGGCTACTGAGGTATGGAAAGCTCATTTCTCATTTCTTACTTCAAATCTTCTTACTTTTTTTTCTCCCATTTTCAAACACTTGTCAGTCGAGGCAGTTCATCAGAGTTTGTACAGTCCCCTCTGGAGCCTCAAAAGATTCTAGGTTCTAACTTTTTGCACATATAGTACTCCAAAAGACCTTTAAACAGACTTTGATTTTTCTAAACATGTGACATTATAACGTACATAAACTTGTACTTCTGTTCAATCAAAGAACCAGATATTTTCTAACTTGGTTGCTCATCTTCTGAACAGATGATACATAGAACATAGGAGTTTTGAAAGTGCCTCAACTGCCACCTAGCACTGTCTGAGCAAAAAATAAACAGGACTTTTACGTCTGGAAGCCTGGATGAAAACACTCCTTCAGCTTCACAACTATATATACGTGTGTGTGTGCGTTTAAGTTGGCATCAGGGAACACAGGCAGGTGGGTGGGCAAGGAACATGTTTGATAGCTTCCTATAGAGTAGTCCACAGTGTGTGTGTGTGTGTGTGTGTGTGCGCGCGCGCGCGTGTGTGTGTGTGTGTGTGCGCGTGCGTGTGGCTTGAGGGACCAGTCTGTGGGGAGCTGATTGCACAGGCTCTCATTATGTGGCCAGTGGCTGTAATGGAGTGTGACAGCAGCATGCTGTGCTCTGGATCTCTGTCCTTCCAGCCTGCAAAGCCAATTAAACACACTCTGCCCTGCTCTCCCACTGCCTCACTTTCCATCACTCCTTCATTGCTGCTTTACCCCTCCCCTTCCCCCCATGACCACTAGCTCGCCATCCTTACCTTGCCCGTCTCTACTCTCTCGCCTTACATACCACCCCCTGTAGCTGACTCCTACCTGCTTTCACCACGACATCTCCAAATTCAATACTTCCAGCTCTTTCCTCACTCTTTTGCTTCTGGCTCTTATTTCATGTCATCTACATGACAATTCAAAGCCCCAGATGCTTCTGACCTCCCTTCTACACTCCTCAGCCAAACTAACACCTGTCTCCCAGTGGCTTTACAGAAAAGCAAGGCTCTTTTTTTGGGGGGGGGGGGGGGGAGTGCTGGTCTGCAGGGAGAGAGAGCCTCTGATGACAGTTTCCCTCTGTGCTACTACACACACACACTAAAAGAGGGGGAGAGAGGAAGAACGAGAGAGCAATACTTGGTTCCTCAAGACCCAGAGCAGTCACAACCACTTAGGAGGAAAAATGCCCTGCAGCACCAAAAACACACATAGTCCATTTATCACTCCCTCATAGTCCCTCGCAATGAATGTGTGTGTGTGTGTGTGTGTGTGTGTGTGTGTGTGTGTGTGTGTGCGTGCGTGCGTACACATACACATACACACACACACACACACACACACACACCAGAGGCAGAAATATACACTCACTTTGTAACTGTGGGTGGGTGTGTATGTGTGTGTGTGCTGCCTGGACTAGACCCTTGGTTTTTAAGTGTTTAAAATCAAGCCCTGAAAGTGCAATCTACAGCCCAGATGAAAAAATCTTTTGACATCTTTCCTCCTCCTGTGAATCCCCCTGACAGTACCACTCATGTAGATGTAGCAATTAGTGGCAGAATTCACTCCCTCCAAGGGAATGTGTGTGAATATGTGTGTGTGTTTGTGCTGTACAGGGGGTGAGTTTCAGTGAGTTAAGAAACAAACGAGGAGGAGCGAAGAGTCTGGTACCTGTTTTGAACCAGCCATCAGCAGTGAAACACTCTGTGGTCTCCAGAGGTTTATTCCAGTACTCTTTAAAGACAGATGGACCCCGAACCAGGAGCTCTCCCTCTTTCCCCTCCAGACCCGGACGGACCTGTGGCATATTCACAGAGAGAAATAAAGAGACCAAGATGAATGGAAAAGCCAGTTTAAAGGAGCTGAGTGCATTTTAAATTAGACAGAATCCTGTTTTAAATCACTATCTAATTGATTGCCAGGTGATGTACTAGAGAACAACAGCAAGACAACAATTGTTAAACTGAATCTAATCTGTAACTAGATTTATAAAGGCAAAATACTGCCTTGCCATGGGCATTAAAAAGAGACAAATAAGAACATCCCACATTTTACATTTATTTCTGGAAAATATGCAGTCTCTATTGACACCGTGGCTTGTAGACTTTGCATTTGGAGTTTTAAATTTAAAATCAGCTACATTCCTTCTTGACATAAGTCTGTTTTTGTTTACCCACTTTTTATAGATAGGATGACTTGTAACTTATTCACTTATTGATTACCCAAGTCTCTCTGTGATTGCCTTCCACAATTGTGGTGCTGGTTGTGTTATTCATGACAATCCGAACTTCCACACCAGGAAGCGGCGAACCTACAGCCCCTGCCGACAAATCAAGCAGAAACACATAAAAAAAACACGAGTATGAAATCAAGTCAAAAATACAAGGGAAAAATTGTCCATTGAAAGAAAGATGGAGTGTTTTTTCTCCCTTTTTCAGAAAACACTTATATGGGCAACTACCACAGTGGGAGTGTACTCTTCCAACATGGCATTAACCTATGTCTGCAGGGCATAACTGGCTCCCTAATGGTTTGTTGAACTTGTAAAACACTGAAAACCGAAAATCATTCTCAGTCACCCAAAGTCAGCTTAGGTAGTCAGCAAAGGGGATTTCTGGATCTGGGATTTCATCAAAATTATGTAAACATTCAAAACCAAAAACATTTTTTGGACGTTCATCTTGCTTTTATGCTTAAAAAACGATTGCAGTCCCAGAACACACTCCTGGGCATTATAATATATCAAGAGCATTGACAGAGCTTTCTCAAAATCACACTGAACTGCTGCATCTGTGGCAACAAGCCAACCCAAACCTGACTTCAATATCACCTTCCTCTGTCTCTGTTTTTGCAGCCATTTCATTCTGGTTCTCAAAAAAAGCAAAGTACTGACTGTACAGTAGAACTCACCACTTTATTCCTAACTACCGCTGAGTGCTTGACAAGGCTTTTTATTGAAGCACAGTTGCATAAAAATGTTATAACTGAGCTGACAAATTATGGAGCAGAATAAGAACTGAGGGAACAACTGTTCACAACTGTGAGCTGCTCTAATGTTTAAGTGAAACTATTAATTAATAAGGATGTGTAAAAATGTGTTACAAATCTTAGAATTCCCTCATGTGCTGAAATCACCTCCATCTTTGTGTGTGCATGTTACCTACATTAGTAATCATAGCAATGAGTGAGTGCACAGGGGATCATAGAGAAGGTTCCAGTGGTCTTTCCTGTGTCTGTGTCTGTGTGTGTGTCTCTGTGTGTGTGTGTGTGTGTGTGTGTGTGCGCGCGCGCGTGCGCGCGTGTGCGTGTGCGTGTGTGCGTGTGTACGTGTATGCCTGCCTTAAAGCTATTATCATAGATCACTGCTCTCCTGATAAAGAGCAGGTCAGGTCCAGATTAAAGAGTGATTCTCTCACTTCATATTGATCGAATCCACTCCAGTCCTGATTGGCAATGTCCATCACACACCCTCATTCACTTGCACTCAGCACAGAAGGGTAAGCCTGACCACAACTCACCACAAAAGTTAACTAGATTATTTCACAGTGGACAAGCAGGATAAGAAAAATCCTGTATGGTTATAAAAAAAAAAACAAACATCAGACACAAACAATTCTCAAGGTCTGAAACAAAACTGAACTGTCCTTAAGAACAAACCTGGTAAATAAGAGATTACAAAATCCAAACAAAAAGAGGTCAGCCTCTCAACCTCTTGTCCTCCTTTCCACTGACTGAGGTGAAGAGTAATCTTCCTTACTTGATTCAACAAAAAACTGCCGTCTACAAAAAGACAAAAACAGAAACCTCACCCTCAATAGCAACATCTCCAAAATCCATTTACGGTTCAACTCTCCCTTTCTATACCCTCCTCTGTCTTCATTTTTGTGTCTCTTGTGTCAGGAGTTTGAGACATTTTGAAGACTTGTACCATTTTGGTCTTGATAATTCAACAAGATTGAGTGCCATTTTGAAGAGTACAGGCAGGTTAAATTGCTACATGCTGGATAGAAAAAGGTCTGTGTGGAGTGGAGAAGGTTTGACAAAGGTCGAGATAAGATTCTTGTACATTTATTCCTTTAAGAAGTTGACGAAAGACTGCTTGATTGGGGGTTTTAAATTTAAAAGTTTTGGCTGGATGACTTCAGATGCAGTTAGACTTGGGGAAGGGGTGGCGTTGTCTCTGCCCTCTTTGTTATTAAAAGACAAAACAATAAAAACAAAACAGAAGCTGAAAAGCAAGAAAAAAAAAAATCAAAAAGATAATAGGGGCAGCAGAGGGAAATAATGAGATTTAACGCACATCTCAACAAGGGCAGTATGACCTAGAAAAAGATGCTGCTGTTCATCTGGAATGCTCCAAAACTGTAAGCTACACAACAAAATCAGCCGAGTTAGATGCCCTAAATACATAAGAAAATTATTAATAAAATTGTTGTCAATAAGGCATATTAAGAGCTGAGTTGCCTTGCTCCTTTGTTTGTAAGAGAAAGAGGGAGAGGGTGACTCCTCTCCACTCCTCTTCCGAGAGTGTTTCCTGCAGTCACTATTGATCCAATTTAACCTACTTAAAGACAAGACAGGAACACATTGACTCAAACAGGCACAAACACACACAGAGACATACATGCACACACACACACACACACGCGTGTCTTCCAAGTCTCTGTGATACAGTGGAAACATCAATAGAACCACAAACCTCTAAAATCCATTCTTAAAAATCACCTGAGAGGAATCAAATACAGTCTTCACAGTTTATATCAAACATTACCTAACAAACAAATAAAACAATACCCCAACAAAACAGTAGACAGACGATTACTCAAACCTTTCCTCTTGAAAGCTAATTAGCTATACCTGTAAGAGGCAGAGTTGGCTGGGGAAGAGGAAAGGAAAGGAAAAGGTGGAAAGGAGGAAGGAAGTGGGAAAGACGAGAAGACAGGAGAAGAAAGCAACCACCAGTCTGACCTTGTTTCCTTGTCTTGTTTTTCGTGCATGTGTGAAGGGGGCCTAGTTGGGATCATGGGGTTTTACCTGACAAAACTGCAAATGATCAAAACAAACATGTGATGCTGAAGCACTTGATCAAACTAGTGAGTGAAGTTAAAGTGAGTGTCAGAGATTTTTTGACAGAGATATGCAATAGAGAAATGTGTGGTCAGACCTACAGTTTAGTTTTGTACGTCAGAAATGCAGAACAATATGGGAAAACTGAATTATGAAGACTGTCATTACAGCGTTGGCATTTCATTCATTTCATTTGTAAACCTTGATTTGGCCCTGTTTGAATTCACACCAGATCTCACCAACAATTCAGCAAAGGAACACTTCATGGGATGTGCTATTATCACTTGCTCCACAATAAACTTTGTGTAAAAAAGAATGGAAAGCCAAACCTTGGTCCACTGCTCCATTACTTTTCATTTTAATTCCATCTCCAGATCACACAATAATGACAAAATCACTGGAGAGCACAACACCTAAACCTGATGGTGCTGATGGTGCTGCATTTTTATAGCCTTAGCATTTGCTGACGAAAGAGAGACACATATGTGGGCTGTTTTCAGGCTGTGGCATGGCTTAAAGTAACTGAGCATCAGATGTCAAACCCGTGTGTGTTGTTCTGGCTTCATTTCCTGCTGTTGATACTGCAGTTGGCATGAAACCATTTTCAACTGTCTTGGTTAGTGTTCTGACACCTGAGGTTGCAACTGCAGTTAGTCTGAGTTTGACCTTAGTTTACTTTTTTACTTAGTAAAGTAACCGTGCAGGTCTGTGTGTGTACCTGGGATGCGTGGACCCTTCAGAGGGTTGGAGAGCGCCATCCCAAACTCAGTCATGCCATAGCGTTCCAGCAGTGTGTGTCCTGTAATCTCCTCCCAGCGCTGCAGAGTTGGAAGAGGAAGAGCAGCCGAACCTGAAACCATCAACCTGGAGAGCAGAAGGCGGGATATGAAGGAAACACTCCAGGCTCCAAGTAACACATTTCTAAGTTATATTGGGCCATAAAAACTTTATGAAACATGTCAATTTAAGCTCTCCCAGATGCAAAATCAACAGGGGATGAGGAGAACAGTGGCCACAAAAGTTAATGAAAAAACTTAAGCATGTTGCATGTAATTAGGACACATTTTGCTCATGCACAATTCACATTATTTCTTGCATTGTTCAACATTCACATGTGGCGTGAGTGTTCTCTGGAAGTCAATGAGCAGAGGACATTTGTGCACATTGGCATCACACAGCCAACAATTTAGAAAACAGCAGAAACTACACAAACTGATGATACATAAAATCTATAGATATCAAAGGGCAATAAAACAACCTCTGAAACCAATATCCTATCCCTATACTGATATATATGCATACAGTACATATAAACAAGAAGCAAGGTGTTGAGCAAAAATAAGTATGTGGACCTGCTTCACTGCTCTTTTCTCTTCACTACCAAAAGATATTCAATCCAGTCTTTTGATGATGGTGTTGGTGAGCCAACCTCACTCAGTGATGCACAGTCTCATTCACACTAAGCAATACTTTGTTCCCTGTAAGGAAGCAACTTCAGTGCTTGCTTATTATATCAGTTTCCCACTTAATCAGTCACCAGTCTATATATATATATATATATATATATATATACACACACATATACATGTGTCTAAATATACATCTACCTGTAAGAAAGCTGTCAATCATTAATCACACAGCCTGTACCTGATCCTCTCTTTGCAGACCGCTTTGACAAAGTCCTTGACATGAGGCTGTGTGAAGTGTTGATCATAGTACTGGATCAGCTTAGAGTAGATAGTTGGCACGGCCATAAACACATTAACCAGGGGAGCCTTAGAGCTCAACAGCACCTCCCAAACCTGGGAAAAACAGACATACAGAAAGAGAGAGGAGAAAGAGAGATAAGCACAACATATCTAAAAGAGGAGGAATGAAGGGAGCGATAAAGACAGGCATAAAATAAAGTGTATCTAATGGATGGGAATGGAGGCAAACTAAATTAGTATATCCAGGTACACCCCATTAGTGTATGTGAAAGAAAAAGTGACTTTTTTTTTCTTTCATTTGATGTAAATGGCAGAGTAAAGCCCATACAGCTTCCTCATATTACACCTGTCAACACACACGCACGCACGCACGCACGCACGCGCACACACACACACAAACAAGAAAAGAAGTTAAGATTTGTAAAGGTCAGGGGAAAGGAAACAGCAGGATGCTGTAGGGCAGAGCTGGCATGTAGGCCAGTTTAAAGGCCTTCTCTATGGCTACTTTGGACCAATGAGGTTTTATGAATATTCCAGAAAGAGTCACATACTGCATTAAACATTTAAATGGACATAAACATACATCGTAGAGTGTGTGCACATATACACTTCAAGGACAAATCCATTTTACATACTCTGCCCCAACCACTCCACCTCATCGCGCACACATGCACAGTCTGGGTACATCACAGAATGGAGGATGGGACGACAGCATGAATTAAGTGAAGGTGAACAACATCTTTCCTAAGTCCCGTCTCCCCCCACTACCCGGGATACAAGTGCTCCTCCCCAGCTGTCTTCCCTCCCCTCCTCTCTCAGACTACTTATCCACACTTTTTCTTCTTTCATTCTACCTTAATTTCCCCAGTGCTTCGTTTTCATTCTATACTTTCATCTCTGACCCCACATCTTCCCTTCTCCCCTTCACTTCCTATCTCACATTCACTTACCTTCTCTCTCCATTTCATAATTTCCTGCTTGGCTGCCTCTGCAGTCCTTCTCTATCTTACGCTCTCTTTCTCACACACACACATACATATCTATACGCATACACACAGAAAACTGCATTCTCTACCATCATCCCTCTCACTTACAGTACCACCACATCCTTCTTAATATGCCAGCAATTTCTAAATTCCTTTCACTTCTCCTTTGAGCCATCTCATCCTAGACTCACCTTATCTATTATCTACTAACTACTCCATCTTTCACCTTTTTAGCCTCTAATAAACAAAGATAACTGAAATATACAGACAAATAGAGAAGAAAGCTGAAATGATTGGGGCTGATCAGATAACTATCCCATTTCTGACAATATTATTACAAGTTGGGTGTTCATAGCTCACCTGTACACAAACAGGGTGCAGAAAGAAGGATTACTAACTGAGTGTGCCCTGACCGTCCTGGGTGGTGTCTATCAAGTGCACTGGAGCGCTTCAACCAAGTCCAGTGTGAAGGGAAGAGGAAAGCAATTTATGTCCTTCAAAGAGCTGGCCTGCAGCTAGGGGACAGGATGTCATGAGAACCCAGAGCCACGGCCTGCATCATAATGTATCATAAATGAGGTATTATATAGAAACCTCATTTTCCATCACAGAATGACACAGTGCATATATATATATATATATATATTCCTGAACATTCACTAAATAACATTAAAAATAAAGCACAACAGCAGCTGATGGGAATGTCAGGTTTGCAGAAATTTAAATCAAAGTACTGAGCAATTTGAAATGTTGGCCTGATGATAGCTCTAGGTGATGAGAGTTATTCCTGACATAATGTCTGAGCACCAGTACTTTCAACAATTCCTATATTTCATGAGACATTTTATTCAAAACCACAAAGAGTTCATCTAGTGCTAGTGCTTGAAGCTAAGATAGTGTATTTAAAAAAAACATAAAAACTATGACATGCTGATGGTTTGTATAACAGATTGGTCTACAGTAGAGCACCAGTGTCATCCCTAGAATCAATTTGGTATTAAAAAAAAAAACTGCATTTCCACAGGTCTTGTACAATCTAAGCCAATATCACTAGTGGCTTATTGAACTGGTCAAACTGCTGTACGATATTTAATAAAACACCTCTACCTGTTAGAGCACAATAAATTAATGTGGTTTTTTTCTCTTGATAAATATCTCAACATCTCTGCTATTACATGAGTTTAATTCATGTTAAATGTCTTAATGAGTAATTTCTTGGAAGTTTATTTGAGCAGTCAGCGGGTGCTCAAATAAACAAAATCTGGTCAGTGGTGTACAAAGTCCATCAAGACTATCTGCCCCTGTCAAAATGAAATAATTGTATGTGCGATTTACTGGATCACTTTCCTGCACTGAAAATTTCTGTCACTATCTCCGGGAGAAATCAGCAAAAATCAATGCCAGCCTCTGCTGCCTGGGCTTCTCTTCAGAGATCTTATGGGATAGAAGAGGCAGATTATCAATCACTTCATCAATGTACTGTAACTTGAAGAGGAGGGGAATAAAGGCTTTTTTTCTGACGGTGAGAAAAGGGGTTTTGTGCTTTGGTGTGCAAGGTCAGGATGACAGCTGAATACTGATAACCATGTGAGTGTAGCAATACCCATGTTGACAGATGTCCTTTAAAGATCTATTCTTTATTGTAGAGGTCCTGACATACAAACAAAAACACACACACATTTGAAAATGTGTAACTGCGCTCCTATACAAACACTTAGCACCCCATCTTCCCCTCCTTCCTCAGGGCCAAACAAGCACTATCATCCTTCAATGTCAGTTCATCGATTGATCTGCTGCTTAAGCCCCGGCCGTGAGTCGGCATTGGTCAGACACAAAGCCACACAGGGCAATTCATCACTGAGCCCCAAACACTTAGTTTGACAGTCAGAGAGAGAAGTGGAGAAAGAGGAGGAGGAGAGACTGATAGAATGAAAAAGGGAGAGGAGATGAAGTGAGGAGAAGAGAAGGATGGAAGAAAAGTGGAAGGGGTAAAGGAAACACAAGAAGGGTTAATGTTCTAAATATAAAATACCTCTTAGTCTCAGTGTTGGCGATAGCTTGGCTCTTACGGTAGCCCGCTGAGGCTTATGGCTGCCTATTTTGTTAAGAGGTGGTAATGAAAGGTTTTCTGAGATTTAACAAAAAAGACAGTGGATTCTAGACCTTCTCAGGCTGGAATTCAGGCAGCATGACACAGGTGGAGCCCACCGAGAGAGGGCACAACAGCTTGTTAACGATGCCATGGACGTGGTGGAGCGGCAAGGTGTGGAGGATGACGTCATCTTTGGACCAAGCCCATTCTGAAACCAGACACTGGGTCTAGGGAAGAGGAAGGAGAGCAAAGAAAGGAGGGGTTCAGCGTGTCATATTTTTTAAAAAATAAATCGCCTCAAGCAGCTTCCACTGGTGCAGACATTTGCTACAATAATCTCCTTCATGGTGTCATTTGTCACTTTCAGATTGCACAATTGATTTTGTGCGACTTCTTTGAATTCTTCACCATTGTAAAAAGTGAAAGTAAAAGAGAAGAGAGCATTTTTAAAAAAAGCTTTTATGTAGTATCTGTTGGGTCTTTCTGTAGTACTGTTTGTAAAATGAACTTGAACCTTGACTTTTCTGGGTGAATATAAGAAAAATATGTCCTGAGATTATTTGATTTTTGTGTCATTGTTAATGCAGTTTACGTGTGAACCTTTCGAGCATAATTCATACTGGTCAGCTTCTTTTATGCAAGGAAAGTAAAATCAGCTGAAATTATATTTTGTAGCTCGGAATCTCAAATTCCATCCAATGAATAACTCCACAAACTTTCTGCAAAGTTTTGTTTAGGTGCCATTTAGAGCTGATCATTTTAGTGGCCTTACAACAGCAATAGACATCATGCTTGCACTTATGATATTGGTTAGCAGCAAACTGGGGGACTGTCTCTGTATAGGTTTTACATGTTTATCTCTGAATGTGACATTATAAGGCAACATGTGGAGAAAAAAAAATGTTGCTTCTGTAAATAAAAGGTGGTTTTCACCTTGGTGCTGCATTAAAACTTATTCTAGTGCACAGGTGTTCTGGAAATAGAAATAGCTGGTGCACCTGCAGAAACACGCATGCATGCAGAGATCAGACTTCATGTTAATGTTTGCCTTAAGAGTCAGTATTTGAATTCTCATGTAGGTCAGTGTGGAGTGGTCTTTTGTTACAGACATTATTGCAATTTCTGATCCCACAGATGGCTTTGAGTAGTTGTGTTAGATTGTTCATGATGTTGGCATCTTTAACAATCATGCACAAAGCACAGCACAGCCACACTGCACCTCGGTAATCAGGTTAGAGGATATTCACGTAGGCTTTTAATTTTTCTGTTCACTAGGGAAAAGGCCCACATTACTGTCTGCATAAGCAGGCAATTCAATACATGCACAACACACGATGCAATGAACATTCAGTGCATATAGTACACACATTGCCAAAAATGGGGAAAGCGTAAGATTGGGATGAGATGGTCATCTGAAATGCAAGCTTAAACTCAAAAGTGATTTGGCAAGCTTAAATTCCTTAGTTTGTCCTAAGAATTCACTGACGTTAAACCTGACAGCAGAGCTTTCTAAAAACTGACAACCTCATGTTGTTGCCATCCAGGAAAAAAAAAAAGACAGACTCACTTAATCATTCACTCGATTCCGTGGGCCAACCGGAGACAAATGAAGCTCTGTCGTCTTCCAGAATGATTTAATTTTCCACACTATTGAACATCTAGGTCAATTTTTCTTACAAATATACAGGAAAATCTTCAGGAGAGCCTTAATGTCATAAAATGAGTGCTTATTTTGAAAACCCAACTGGAACAAAAGAGAAATGATAATGAGGAAATCAGATATGAAAGTTGTGGGTGTCTAAAAGACTTCTGGCTGCATGAAAACATAATGTACTCAAAAACATTACTATATTGTTTTGTGAGAATGCAGTACAACATGACATAGGGTCATTTAACTTGTCAATATATAATAAGTTAGAGTAAAAAACATGGACTTGGTTATTTAAAAAAAATCCTCACAAAAACACTGGAAGCTATTTAAACACTATACTAGCAGTTTGTTTTTATAGTACTGTGTTTATCAAGAGGGAAATTGTGCAAAATCACAGACAACAGACCAACACACACTACTGCCTGTATGTGTCTGTTCTTTATTACTGTGGTCCTTTACCACACATATCAAACAAGCTGCAATACTATCTAAATGAATGATTTACTCTTCTCTATTCATGCCCAAATGTTCAAAAAACACTCAAATCAAAAGACAAACAGCATAGAGTCACAAACACTAATATATAGAATTAGTTCCAGTCCGACAATGTCTTTGAACCCAATGCTGATATGATATTAGAATTTAAAATATCTGAGCGCAACCAGTATTTATCTCTTTACATAAACATACACCATAGTCTTGCCATGGATCTCTTAGTTTCAGTTTCTCTGTAAAACATACATATTTTGACAGGGACATTTCACATTTGAGAAATCAATATAATACAATCAATATACACTCATATATCTGCTATAAGCAGTATATATCATTCTGGCCGGTTTATTAGTCTGGCTGTAACATTAATACCCTAACTCACTGTATAAAGTATGTTATATTTGTGATAATAAACATAAAAAGGACAAACTTTCCTAAGGTTGCTTTGTGTAAATTTAATATTAACCTGAAACATCACAAATCTTGAGAGAAATATTAAATAAATTTGTTAAATTATATAAAACAGAATTAAATAAAGGGTATGGTGGAAAAGTCATTTTTTGTTTTGCTTACAGTGAAGTAGTGTTTTGTTTAGCTGTCTTAAAAGTTTAGGACAACCTAATAGTTTTAAAGGCCTTATAGCTGCTCCACAGACAACCCGCACTGCTTGTTATTTAAATTATTCACAGTCTTTTAGTCCATTAGCATGCACTGTACCATCCTCTGCTAAATCAAAGTTGCGAACTAACATTTGCTGCTGTGAATAAAAATCTACCATCATCAAACTAAAAGCAAAAAGCAAGTGAAATATAATTTGCTTTGGCACCAATGTAATGATTTAAAAGACAACATTTACCATGGCTTGGATGTTGCTGTGTGTATGCAGTACACCTTTGGGTCTCCCTGTGGTACCACTAGTGTAGACGATCATAGCTGGTCGATCAGCCCAGTCTGTTATGGCTGCCTCGTTCACTTGGGTGTCTGCGTCAGCTAAAGTGCCCAGGTTAGAGGTAGTGGGTAGTTGCAGGCACGGCAGCCCCAACCTCTTAGCCAGCGGCTCGAGTGTTTCAGCATAGGGATGCCCTGCCACCAGGAGCGAACTCTGTGAGTCAGAGATTATGTACTCTAGTTCCGACAGAGGGTGTTTTCGATACAGTGGCACTGCCGTCCCGCCACTCATCCAAGCTGCCCACTGTGCCACTGTATAGGAAGCATCATTCGCACACAGGAAGGAGATTCGTTTCCCTTCCACACCTCCACTGTCAGAGTTGAGTGCTGTACTGATTCTAACTGCAAGACCTAAGCTGCTGCAATATAGCTGCTTGTAGCTATGACTGCCAAAGCTGTCTATGATAGCAACCTTATCTCCAAATGCTGGAGCTTTGGCAAACACTGGCATCTGGTTTGTCCTTGATGAACGGGCTGCAGTCCATCCATGAGCCCTTCTTTGAACCACAGTTCCCAGTAGCCATTGCTCTGGCTCTGATGGGCAGTAGGTTCTGTAAAGAATGGTTTTCCAACTCGGCAAAGTCCACCTCATTGAGTGGTAAGGAGCAGAAACAAATTTTGACAGCATGTTTGAGACTGAGCTGTTCCTGACCCTCCTGACTTTGAACCTCAAGACGACATCTGCTCATATCGAATGATGCCTGTAAGCTGACAAGAAAAAAAAAAATAACAATGTGAGCTTAGCTTCATCAAACGGCACACAAAGACTCATCTCCTCAAAATGCAGATATGCATATCAGGTGTGACTGTAGAGTCCGGGGGGCTCAGCCCCTAAGGACAATGTGGCATTTATACAGGGCTTTTCTTTCTGTTGACTAAATCCTGCTCTGTCTCCTTGTCTCCATCGCTGTCCTCCTCTCTCCTTCACTGTGCTCTCAACCAAATAGCAAACTTAACATCCAATCATAAAATCTACAATCTTGTAAAGGGCATAAATTGGTGATTCTAATTGAATACATGGTTGTTGTGTGCAATGCAGTCAGGTAGTGTCATTTTGACCTCACTTTCTCACCTGAACCTGGTTGTATATCCATCTACAGAAGAACAGATTTCCATTTCTGTAACTGCATAGCCAATGTGTCTAATTCCATCATAAAAACTGATGCAACTTTGCAATTGCTTGTTAATTTGCCATGTGAAGCAGTTCCGCTTATGTCTGTTGTAAACATACAACTGAGTTTTCTTTCATTTGTTACTGAAGAAGAATAACTCCAGTGCATTATAATACTACACTTTATTGCTATTTCTTAGCACTTACACTGAAATACTAAAGGGCATGAGTTACATGGCAAGTGTGCAGCTAAGTCAGCTAATGTTTTTTGACCATGTTTACACCATGGAGCTGTGACACACACTTTCTAAGTCACAGTAACAATGACCCAATGTTTACAGTCAGAACAGGGAGCAACTGTATTTGTTTTTCAACTTGTGGATTTAATCTCCACCATGAAATCCACTGCTACCTTCTTCTTCTCCTACATTGCTTGTGTGTTGTTGAACAATGTGTTTGTGAAATCTGACATTAGTTAACAATTATCTTCATTTTTAGGGGTGCTTAGATGAAATTTAAGTGAGCTTGAGCAGCCCTAAAAAGGATCTAAACTCACCTGTGATGCATATAATTATGCTCTTGACCTACTTCAATTTGACAAACAGGCATCAAGCATTACATGCACTATTTCAAACAAAGTCACTGCCTGAAGCTTACATCTATTCTTTTTCTATACTTTTGAAACACAGTAAGCAGAAAAAGTGGCAGATTGAACATGAAATTGGTTGATTGACATTGAGGACTGTCCAGTGATTCAGTATTGCACGTTTAAAGCTGGGTGATTTAGGAGAAATAAATGAGACATCCTGACTCCTAGTCTCACGTATGGGCTCAGCACACGCTATAACAGCAGTTTGTAATGCAGCCTTTCTGCTAAAAACTCAATCCAAAGCTAAAATGCCATTTTCCACAGTAATTTGTCAGACTCTGGACAGTTCCCTGCAGAGTAACAGCAGACATTGTGCACCTTTCACACAGACAGAGCAGTGCCCTGCAAATGCAACTGATGTGCAATTTCTGGAGTATCAGCAATTTCCAGTTGTTGAACTGCTGGCCATGAAAAACAAAAACAAGTTTGCTACCAACCTGATAACAAAGTCAGTTTATTTAAAAAACAAACTGCAGTTTCGTGATTTCCAACACTTCTTTTCATTGTCTAAACTACCTTAAAGCCGCGTTTTATTGACCGACACGGGCGTCGCTCATTTTAAAACAAAGAGTAAATGCACCTCGATACTGACCGACCAGAACACCGACAATAAGAGTCCCTTTTCTAAGGAGAATAATATATGAGCTACACTACACACATGCCTCTGTCAATTCACACTCACCTTAGCTGAAAGACGAGCCGGGACACTTTCTAGTGAAGGACGGCGCACGATATTAATCTTCCGGCATGAAACATGTAGCCTACAAGTTCCTTCCTCGTCAGCACAAACAACATTTCCGGCTGTTATGGAGCTACTGAGACTGTAATAAATACTGTTAGTGTAATAACATATTTCTAATGTAAAATGTGTTTCATCTTTATTTAAACAGGCTCATATGGTCAGGGAGATCATGAGCTGTTCTTAAAGACAGGAATGAAGTACTGTAAGTACAAGTGTATATAGTTTCACAATAAACAGAAAATTCACACACAAGTAGTTTCACATTTAAAAAATGTGGTTATATGTTACATAGGCTGTACTTAAATATTTAAAATTAAGTGAAAGTATTTTGCACCATAATACCGGACATCAGTTTTTTCTGTCTTTTTTATGTCACTTTGAGCATGTAGTATAACAAGTGCTGAAATATTCTTTGACCTGAATTTGAAAGCACTGTGGTACTGTGTTTATATGTGACAGGATATTAGGGCTTTATAGATAGGCTCCAATATACAATATACAATATTATTCCCTCCTACTGGTTAAAGAGAGCATTAAAAGGTTTTAAGGTGTAGTAGGACAGGTGCATATAGGCTACACCAAATCACCATAATCAAGAGCAAAAGAGTAGTATGATTTATTTTTATACAGAAATTCAATGTTGACCTTCACTTTGCTTGTCAGACTCTAAATTGCCCGTAGGTGTGAATGTGAGTGGTTGTCTGTCTCTGTGGCAGTTCTGTGACAGACTGCTGATCCGCCCAACCCTCTCTCCCTCTATGGATTGGCTCCAGTGCTCCCATGATCCTCTGCAGGATACACAGTAGATAATGAAAAAGGGGATGGAGTTTGCTTGTCAGGTGTTTCATATTAGTTTTGAAAGTGAGCGCAACCATGATCTCATCTCTGCATTAAATTATTAAAATGTATCGCTTTCATGGTGAATTAATTGTTTATTTTAGATCAATTTTGATATATCTACCCTTATTTTACATGTTACACATGATCTGATGTGTCTTGAATTTCCCTTCAGAGACTAATAAAGTTCATCTGATTGATCTTGATTATGGAGCTACTGTCATGTATTGTGTTGCCATGCTGCAGTTTTTAACTGAGATTGGTGTTTGCTGTCAAGACCTCCCCCCATTTTTTAAGACCTGCTCACCAATGGTGAGCCGCTGTCCCAAGAGAAGGACAGGGAAGGAGAGTGCAGCTTATATACAGCTACCCTACACAGAGCTGTATTTGGCTTTAGATCACATGTCAGTCCTACCACTCAGTGTGCCAACTAGCTTGGCTGGCTTCATCATCACACTGCAAGTGGGCACATTCAGCCGCCAGCTGGCAGTCGAGGGCCTCAGATAAGAGAATGGTAAAGACATGGCACACGTTCAAAAAGTTTTCACTTCCCTCCCCAAACCCCCTACACTGCAAACGAGGATGGCATGTTCCTAACGAAATTGGAGCCTTTGTTTCAGAGAACTCCCCTCTACACCCAGGAATAGTATCGTCAAAGACCACTCGGTCCCATTCGTGGGGAAAACGTTATTCAAGGGGATGTTATGCTACCCCAGGAGCTATGTAAATTCTAGAGAATTCTTTAATTGTAGGACATACGCACAGTCTTGAGTCTTTTTTGATGCAGATGGCACTACCGTATTTTCTAAGGATTCACCAAAAAAAATGACCAAATGTTGTCTCTGGTGAAACGAAACAAGGTAAAGACGACCCATGTTTTTGGATTTGTATCCTGGAAGTTGGCCATATTTTTGACATGCATGATATGGGGACTGGAATCTGAGCTATTGAGACAGTTATTTACAGCTGGAGACATGCAGGGATGGATGAAGAGTGGAAGATAAAGGTAATCCTGTATATGTCTGTTCGTCTTTTCGGCAGGTGTGAGAGGACAAGACATGGCTACCACAAGGAATTATGATTATGGTAATAGCGAAAACATGATTAGACTGAATATCTGGTAAGAAAAAGAGGGCATTCTGCTTCAGTGGCCTGTGGCCAACACGCCATTCTGCGAAGACCACCTGAAAGGATCTTGTCACAGATAGGCAAGACCACCGCAAGCAGGCGCCAACTCCCATCTTGGCAAAAGACTTCATCTGAGGAAAAGGGAAAGAGGGGACCCCCCACAGATCTGTGAGAGAGGCTGAGATGGTAACACAAACCGTGGGGAGTACCCAAGCATGTGTCAGGTTGGCATCAATGTGAGAAAGTCTTGGCAAGCACTCAGTTCTCTCCCCTCCCATCCCAGCTCCCACACAAACACACTGTTGCCCTGCTTGGAGCACATGGTACATCAGCAGCGGCATCTGGCCGCGCTGACTCCTGGCAGCTGTGCTTCGTCTTCGCCAGTTGGGAGTCTTGGCACTGCCACTTCATCAACTACCTGTGGCTCCTCCCGGGTAAAAAGGCGGGCGATGAATTATTCTGAGGCTGCAGCTGCAAACTTGACTTTCATCCAAGAGATTCACTGTAAACATATGACTGCCTCAGAGAGCGCATGCCACCCACATACTAATGCATGGTTCACAACATGGCTTGTATTTGCAAATGGAATTGTATGTCCTTCTGTGCCAGCATGGTTTATTTGAGGTCAAAGATGAAGGATGCTCTGTGATGACTGTTTATGACTCTACCTCAGAAATAAGTGCTTTCAGGAGGCCCAGTGAAAAACCCACAAACTACATGAAGCTCATAGTTTACAAACATAGATTTTTTAAAAACCTCTAATCAACAAGCACAGTGAGCAAAACATAATCACAGATGACAGTAACATAATGTTCAATAAGGCAATGTGTTCTGAGCTCAATGTTCTTCATCGGACAGCATTGACCTTTGTATTGGGAAATGGTGTTGAATGATCAAAGCAAAACGCAACCAAGGATTACATTTAAAGGAATTTCCTCCTATTTTTATATTGAACGAACGGGCGGGAAACCTTCCACCTTTACAATTATTGCTTCACATTCCAGTTCTAATGGAGGTTTTGACAACCAAGGACATTTGCCTGATGTACTTGCAATACATTTTCACTGGATAGCTGAATCAGAGCAGGACCACTGTGGCTGAAGATTATCTCCCCTCTTGAAGGAGAATTTCCAATGGCATCTTTCTAGTTTTGCTGACAAAGATTGATTTTTTTTATCCATCTTGTTTTGCAAACTATAAGATCATATACACAGAACTGTGTAATGCTGTTTTGTTTAAAGCACAATCTTTTTTTTTTTTAACCTTTTGTCATGGAATATACCATCTGCTACTCTGGGTGTTTCCATTTCATTGCTGAGGTGCATTTAATGTCAACTCCTCTCCATCTGCCCAGAAAATCTCCATTGATTTTTCTTGTAGAAGCCCTCACATGGAACGTTCCCAGGGCAAAAACCCAAAGCTACCATTTATCTCAGATGTAAACTGTTAAGTTAGCCACTTTGTAAAAAAATGAAAGTGTGCTTACAGTTACCGTATTAAATGACAATATGAACAGTGACTCAAGTTATTGATCATACGTTTTTGACTCATGTTTATACATGGAGTAAAGGGAAGCAGCAGAGGGAAGAGAAGATGAAAAAGTAAAGAACTGAATTTAATATAAGGAATTCTTGACATCCACCAGCTTTCTTTAGAGTTCATGATTTGCTCTCGGCTACTCGAGAACTGCATGACCCAATTAGAATTCAGAACTTGTTTTGTTTGCCTTGTTTCCAGAGAAATGTTGTTGGCAAGCTGTTAAACCCTGTCAAAATTCGACTACATCTCTCCTTTAAACATGTACACACACACACACACACACACGCACGCACGCACGCACGCACGCACGCACGCACACACACACACACACACACACACACACAAACACATTCTCTCACTTTTTTTCTGTGGGTGTTAGTCATCTGACAGTGACCCAGTGGGATTTTTTTTTCTCCATCTGTGTCGGTCTGACCCATTTTAGCCCTTGGCCACGTCCAACTGTTCCATGTCCCAAACATATGTGCAGTGGCAGGGGGATAAGCGAACCCACGCCGCACGGGACCTGCAGACACACACTACAGATATGACACTGGACCCTGCTTTCCTGTCTGTCTGCTTCCCACAGCATATGTCATCATCAATACTGGCCCTGAGGATTCGCACCTTAGTGATCTGACAAAACACCACTTCTACCACTGCTTCTACTCCGACTTCTCTGATTCAAGGATGCCTGTCTATCTTATTTGAATTGTCAAACTTTTTTAAAAAAGATTTTTGCTTTATTTGTTCCTGTGTGTTTACTATTGGACAGTATAGTCTTGCCCTCATTTGGCCTCATCTGATTTTCACTTGTCATCATGACTCTGCATGTCAGTCAGAGGTTAAACTCTCTTATTCAGTATGTGCCTGTATTGTTTTGGTTTTTTTTGGCCGGCTCTTGATTGGGCACTTGACTCATTGGACAGATTGGCCACACTTTATGCGCAGATCATAACACTAGTCAGTTAGGGTAGATTAGGCCAACCAGAAGAGAGACTGGGGGTGTTTCCAAGTGGTCCATATTGGCAGATGAGACGGTATCATTGCACAGAGACAGGACCCACAGGAGACTATGGGGTGTGAGGCACATATGGGCAAACAGGCTGCCGATGAGCTGCTTATATGAGCCTATCATCATGGCCTTAGACAGATAGATCTACCAGAGGATTTGAAGTGGCTGTACACTGTGGATCTGCATTGTTTGAGTTGGCACAGGAACTTGGATTCAACATGCACAGACAGCAAATATGTTTGGCTGCAGTGTATTCTCCCTTTAGATTTTAGATTTTTATAAAAAGTTACAGGGGATAAACCCAGTAAATCAATAAATGTTACTGCAATGTCTGCAACTTTGTTATTGTAATTTACACCTTCTCTGAATAACTTAGGCAGGCAGCGTGGTCAAATGGACGGAATAAAGTTTATTTAACTGTAGTCTTAAGGTAACTCACACTAAATAAAAGATATCCAACTTCCTGACCTAGTGGCTGTAATAAGCTTTAGATTGCTCTGGAATTTTTTGATGGCTTTCCACTAATGCCTTATTGATTCTCTTCTTTCCCTTTTAACTCTCACATATGGAAATGGAAACTATTCTGCCAGACAGATGATCAAGACTTCCACCCCCTCCTGTCTTATTCAGCTCACTAACTCTCTTCTGCATCCTCAACAATATGCTGCCTCTGACCGTTGAAAGGATTATAGTGTCCCATTCAAACAAGCATACACACAAAGTTATGGGTTTGAGATGTAAATATCTAATACTTCTTCCATTTTCCATTCCTTTTAAAAACATTTTCAAGATACAGCTTGAATAAAAATAGATAATCTGAGTGAGTTTACATCAGGAGATGGCTTGTTATAATGGTGACAAAAGCTTTAAAACCATTTGTCATGTTTGCTGTCTGTTTAGCTTCTCTAGGTGTGGGAGAAAAACATTACTGTACTCATACATCTTCTTTGCACAATTTCCTTGATTTATTTCATTGTTTTATTTTACTACCCATGCAAAGAAACCTGGCTGCCTTCTTTCTTGCTCCATCTCCTGCAAACATACAGGAAAACAGTTTCACATTCTCCTTGTACACACAAACACACACACATACGGACACTCACAAACATGCACACGCTCACTGAGGCTGGCAGGCTGCTTGGGTGGTGTGTTGTTCACTGGGAGACAGTGCCATATGTTGTCTAGCCTCCCAGGGAGGACAGAACCTATTGCTGTACTGCTGTCCTGACTCTGAGGGAAGCCCACTGCAGTACCCACCTCTTCAGCAGTAAACCTATTGCTGACATCCAGATTTTACACTGTCCTTGGAGTACACATGATCAATGAGATAGTGAATGAATGCTTATCTTGATAACTAAAATAAAAAATGTTTAAAGATATAAACAATCCAGTGTTTGCACAATGTGTCAAGTTTTGATATAATTTATCTGCTATTCCTGCTATTCCTTTAGATTTATATTGATATGTAATCTTTCATTAATGCAGATATACATATGAAACTACTGTACATGTATGTGGACATCCCTGTCTTGCTGAACAATAGAAACGCCACCAGTAGTGCAGTGTAAACTCTCATGGATAAGTGGCAAACTCTTAAGATAGATTCTAGACAGTGACTACCTCTGCAATGAGAGGAGCTGTCAATGCCTCTGCACACCTGCAGATGAGAAGTGTTGAAAAATTCATTATATCTAGCCAAAATGGAAAAAAACACTTTTGTTCACTAGAGCCATCTTGGACGTTTTAGAGAATTTGGATTTGTGGAGAGGAGAAGAGAGAGAAGTAGACAGTAAAATCACAGCGATGAGAAGTATGTGCTTTGATACCTTTGGTCAGGAGTGCAGGGAGGTGATGGGTGTGTTTGTTGAGAAAAGGATGAAGGAAAGAGGGTGTAAAAGTGTGTTTGTGCATTGACTTGAAGGGTACAGGATGCGTGTTCAGAATTTATCTTATCTGCGTGTTCATTACTACTTTGCATTTCAGTCAGAGAGCTTGGGTGCCCCACTAAATCGCAGGAAGGATTGTTAGACACGCGTGTTATTAATTTTTTCAGGGTCCCTGTGGCGTCTGTATGAATCTTAATGCTGCTGACTGGGCTGCAGCTCTATCGACTTTCTTTAAAATATGAAGAAGCTTTGCTGGAAGCGCCTGGGGTCATTAGCTGAAGAGTAGGCGCAAATCCCTCACCGAGCCTGCTCTGGCTTCGCCATGTTAAATGTGCTCTTAAAATATTCATAATCATACTCTAGCATGCACACACGAACATACACACATGCCCTCTCTCTCTCTCTTTCTCTCTCTCTCTCTTTCACACACACACACACACACACACATAGGCACACAGACTATACACCAGGGACATAAGGGGATCAATATTAAAATGTATTCCTGTTTTGGGTGTGTGGTTAATTAGCTGCGGTTCTTTTAAACCATGAACTTTGAGAACAGATTAACAGTATCTTTTTGGTCACAAAATAATATTTACTTATGCTTCATCTGCATCTGGACATTGACAAAATACACATCAGAGCATGTTGACGTATGAAAACCAAAGACAACAATGATTCAATTTTGTAGTGTTGCTTCTTTAATATTTTACAAAAGCATGTTTAGATCATATTATGTGCAGTAGTAGCTTCTGTTTCACAGACACAAAACACACTTGATGTCTTACATATTGCTATAATTTTCATTTTTATTACAGCTCTATATTTTAGTGTGCATTTGCACTAAATATTTACCAGTATTTAAGCCAATGAAATGAAATTATGTTTCCAGTTATCTTGCTACAGTGTCTACCTCTTAAATAAAGTAGTTTTTATTACCTATATATTTTAATATCAAAATCAAAATAAAGATGAAATTACTTCAGCGATTTAGATATAAATATCCAATTATAGTTGTCATATGGAAATTAGTACAGTTTGATTCTGTATTTTTTATGAAAGGATGCATTGGTCCTTTTAACAGAGCAGGTGTAATTTCAGGCCATTGGGCACTGGTTATGCACTTGTTAGTGTTACTGATTGATAGCAGCTAAGTATCAATAATGACACTGCAGGACAGAGACTAGTATGGATATTATCACGAGACGTTTCTGATCCCATTCATACATAAAGTACATGCTGAAGGACTGACTGGTTCCTGTTTGGTAATGCTGGGATCTTATAACACTGCTCTGGCTGTCATTATCCAGTCACTCCACTTCCTGAAATATGAGGCGGGAGAGTCTATTATGTCTAATGTATCTTACTGATCCTGATTGAGCTGAATCCAAATATCAGTCAAATTACTCTCATCTGCATTAGGGCATTTCTACAGCATTTTAACCATGATTGCCCTATCACTTTATTGTCGCTCTCTAACATCAGAGTACCATAAACCAATCTTTTTTTGTGCCAAATGCCAACACAAACCTTTACTGTAACATTGTCACATTATGAAAGGACCAGTTATTTATTTATAGCAGTTGATTTAAGGCCTCTAGTTCAGGAAACACTATGGGTCAAACCAGAGGGTAGGGAAAATCAACCTATGTTGTCACTGAGGCTGCATTTATGGATATTTATAGAGGACGGCTTATTTAACTGTTGTAGTTTCATGAGGAAAGCAAGAAGTGCAATTCATAGATTTGACTGATTTTTGTTTTGGGCCTTTGTGCTAATTTTCAGCTGCCTAAAATTTGAGCTTTTCCTGGTTAACAAAAACAAATAAAGATACCAACATCACACTAATATCAGCAACACTGTGCCTATTTCTGGCAGGGTCAATGATTTATGCTTTGCACTTGGCGCTGGTCAAGCCCAATCATGTCCTCCCTCAGGAGGGTCGGGCCTGTTTGGTCCTTGGGTAGGAGAGTGCCTTGGAATAGCAGGTGCTGCTGAGTTGTCCTGCTAGCAAACCTCTTTCCTGTAAAACCGCCATCACAGAAATGATGAGCATTTCTTCTGGAGAGACCTCATCACCTGATGTGCTCACCAGCACCAGAGGAACTCAAAAGATTTAAGAAAGAGCATTCAGACAGTGGTGAATTATACTTCTCATGTTATGTTCTGCAGTGGGTGGGACACTACTGTGCAAAATCCTACTCAAGTAAAAGTACTGTTACTAGTAATATTTGACCTTATTACAAGCCAATACACCAAACATTACATACTTTAAACTAAGCTCTGGGCTGCTCGTGGGTTTGAGTCTATTTAGGAACTTTTGTTGAATGTTGTTCTCAATCTTTCTTTCCCATCAACCCTCTAATGTTGATCCTCTAATATAATTTTAGAAAAAAAAGGTTTTTAGTCATCCATTTTAGAGAAAAAAAAGGTTTTTAGTCATCCATTTTAGAGAAAAAAAAGGTTTTTAGTCATCCATACATAATGATTGAGATGTCAGAGTTCAAGCCAGATTGTTTAAACACATTTGACTTAAATAAATCAAACTTCTTCTTTGCTGTCTTTGGATGTTCTTTGAATGTTACCTAGTTCTTAGATGGGCTGAGGTTAAAACATACAGACAAACATGCATTAAGCAGCAGCACATAAAGCAGTATAGTAGTTTTGTATAGCAATTTTGTTTAGAAGTTGTGGCTACTGACTGGTTTATAATATATCTGATATTATCCCGGGACCGTAGCAAACAGAATATAAGAGTGACCTTAATATATTGCCTTGTATTCAGCATTATAGCCAACTGATCTCTACATTGTCAGACCGGTATGACTACCTCAGGCCAATGAATTATAAAGAAAATTGTACCGTTATATCTTTTATATAGTTTTATAGTCTTTTAGTGGTTAGCACTGTTACCTCACAGCAAGACGATCATTGTTCGAAACCCAGCTTTCTGTGTGGAGTTTGCATGTTCTTCCTGTGCTTGTGTGAGTTTTCTCCAGGTACTCTGGTTTCCTCCCACAGTCCAAAAACATGTATGTCAGGTTGATTGGTGACTCTAAATTGCCCATAGGAGTGAGTGTGAGTGTGTGAGGTTGTTTGTCTCTATGTGGCCCTGTGATGGACTGGTGACCTGTCCAGGGTGTACCCCTGCCTTTCACCCAAAGGAGAGCTGGGATAGGCTCCAGCAGATCCCTGGGACCCTAAACACGAATAAGTGGGTATAGATAATGGATGGACCTTTTATATGTATAAATACCCTTGATGATAATAAATTCCACGTGTTTTATACTCACAATGCCAGTAATAATTGGTACTGTAAAAACAGCTGAACTACACTAATCATTAGATGAACATGACCTGTGCAGCACATGCTATTTTTACCCCTGGGTAATTGAACTGGGGTTAAGTTACAGCCCATCAAAGGACTCCAACATGTCTGAGACAGGTGCTATGATGAGACCAGGCCAAAACAATCACGTTGCTACAGAAAGGGACAGGCTGCCTAATTGATGCCTGTTTGTATTGCACGCTGCTGGACAATGGATCCTGGCTGGCAGATGTATCAGGGGGCCGAATGATACACACAAAGCCAGTGTGAACAATGAGGCAACAAGGGAAGAAAGGAAGTGTGGGTTTCTCTTTCTTTGTCTGTATGTGTGGGCTCAGAAAGAGGCAAAAAAAAAAGTCCTTAAGTTATTCACACTGATAATAACTGTGGCAGCAGAGAAGATATGCTATCACAGCAAGCCAAGCTAAAATCACTGCTTCAGTCCTAATGTGAGAATCTGTAAGATTCTTATGACCTGAATGCATCACAGTTTAGGTAAAGTATTCATAAAGGGCAGAACAAGGAAAAAGGAAAAGGAAAAAAGAAGGAAATGTACATTCATCTGAAGTATACAAAGACTGTGCACTATCATAACCTGGTCCCATTAATTTTCATACAATATGACAGCAACAGCATAAGATGTCTATACAGTAGTTCAATCTAGCACCACTGGGGCCAGCTTCACTATTACAGTGCTCCTTACACATTAGAACATTAATATTTAACAACTTGCAAGGAACCAGTCTTTTGAATGAGTCATTTAATACATTAAATTTCCTGTTACTTTTTCTTAATAGCTGAATGATGTGACTACTTTTTCCCACTCCTCCTTACCTGTTGATTAAGACTTTTGATCACATAAGCTAAAAAAGGTTTCAAGTTAAAAATGATATCTCCTTCTGCTATGGTGAAATTGTAATGTTTTTTAAAGGCCTGCAGTTAAACATTATAAAATAGTAAGACTTACAGCAGTCTGCATTTTTTTTGTTGTCTTATTTCCTATTTTGTTAATTATTGTGAACATTTGGGGCAGGGCTTGCCACTGCTGTAGTTAACCAGTAGATAGAAGGGAAGCATAGTTACTGTAAAACAACATAAATACAATTCACACAAGAGGAAAATACGTTAAATGATTTTTATATAGGAAGAACATTTAACTTTCACTAAGGAAAGGCTTCATCATGGGCCTGCTCAGAATACCCCCTCCCTTCCAGTGGTACATATTGATCTGTGTGTAGCTTAATGTTGGTCTTTATGGCTACGCTGTGGTTAGACAAGCCAGTAGGAAAACTACTTACTCCAGCTCACTGTTATAACTGAATCAATCCATTAGGTGAGTATTGAAACTGTGGTCACTCTCCACAATGTGTGGTGATTATATATGGCTACAAATTGAATTATTCAATATGCAATTCAGTTATGAGCAGCATGTAAAACCCCAGACAGAGATGGATGTTTTCTTCGGACCACAATGCATTACATCTATATATTAAATTGAAAATGGAAGCCATGACATTAGGCTGTGGGATGTAATTACAGGCCGCTCAAAAACAGTAGGGCACGAAAATAACAGTATGCGTGTTTGAGAGCGAGAGAGAGAGCAAGAGAGAGGCAGAGTGGAGTGTGTGCATCCCAGGGAAAATGACTGCTGTTTGGCTTGGCCCCCTGTCCCCTCTTCCAAAAGACTGTGAAATCAGAAATTAAACGCTTCAGCATCATGAAGCAATTCAGTCTGATACATCTTCCTCTCTTGTAATTGTTTGTTTATTGGACCTTGTTCAAAAGCAATATTGTGAAGGTCTCTGCAGGCTTTGGGAGCCAGCTTGTATACTGGAGGAAGGTCACACCATGTCAGTTAGTAGGAAGAAAAAGCTCCAAAGACATGAAGAAAGTTATGCAGATGAAACAAAACAAAACACATAATTCTCTAAAATTAATCTACATTTATCTATTCATTTATTTATTTGTATATTGTACGCATATTCTTCTAATTTGTAACCCTGCTCTGTTTGGCTAAAGGAGAGGGCAGATACAGATGACCTGACCAGCAACAACAAGCTGCTGAGGTGGTGGCAGCACAGACCACATTGACAACTTCTGAAAACAAAGGTCATGACTGAAGTGACCTTTTAACCTCTGACTACCATGATCCATTGTCCACGTTCATTCTAGTCCATTTGCTCTTCTTTTGTTCAGAGTTTTGCACAATATGGGGAAGGGAGGAAACATGGTAGGGCATAACATTTTAGTTAATGAGATGACAGTTAGAGGATATATTAAAGACCTGAGTGAAGAAATATAGCAATTTAACGGCTCAAGACAAAGAGGAGAAAGGGCAGCTAAGGGCAGAAGCATCAGGAATGTGAGGTGGGGGAGAGCTGCTTAAAGGCGCAAAGGAAATTTGCTTATTCTTAGTACTTTAAAACATGATGCTGGTTCCCCAATGATGTAGAACTGTATGTGATGAATGGCTAACAATGTAATGTATATCTGGAATGAAACATAAAAGTTTTTGCATCAATTTTCAACATTATTCATCATCATTATTGGAATATAAAGAAGAAATGACTATAGGTAGACTGATGATTTTTAATGATGTTAATGTTACCCACATATTTTCCTCACACTATAATATTTTACTCTGAAATGTAATGGAATAAAAATATGAAGGGGCAGAAAATAAAATTCTTCAGCGAAGTGTCTCTCAATTTTGTTTAAGTGTACAGAACTTGAGTAAATGTACTTGGAGGTAGTAATATATAAATATTGTGCACAGTGGGAGCAGTAGATGCAGCAGTTTGTTGATAGTACCAGTGTCAGCTTTTTTTTTTTTTTTTAGCAATTATTGAATTCAAATTTTTCCATCCTGATGATTTTTGAATCAATTATTTTCTAAGTACAACAATGCACTAAATTGGCATAATTTATTACTGATGCATCAGTGAGAGGAAAGAAATGCAAATTCCCCCCTCCCCTCTCTTTCTTTGTCTTAGGTTAATGACAGCTGCCTCCTTGATTTGACAGATTTAGCCATACACTTGTGGTGCTACATGACCTCTACTATTTGTATATGGGCACACATTTATTTTCATTACATTTCATTACTTTTCCTTAGCTATATTTCCTAGAGCCCTATTCTAACCTTAACCCTAACCCTCACCTTAATCCTAACCTATGGCTAACCTCATTTTAACCTTAATCTAAATCATTGCCCTAAAATTCAACAATTTATATAATGAAGGGCAAATCTCCACAATGTGAGTGTGTAAAGAGGTTTCAGTCCACACACACACACACACACACACACACACACACACACAACATATACTAATCATCTGGTCTCAACGCCCAGCACCTCCCACCTTCCTGGTTGCACGCGTGTTAGTGTATGCCATATGGACTCACAGACACCTGTCAGCTGAAGGTGGAAAAAAAATGGCAATGACATCTGATGAATAATTCAACTTTAGCAGCAAGTTCTCCTGAACCTTCACTCTGCATCCTTCATCTTCTGTCACTCTATTCTTTGACAACACAGCACATTTTTCAGATTACAGACAATCTTTCTGCAGACCTGGTGTCATTAACAGTTGCTAGTTTCCTTTCTGACAACCATCAGTTTTCTTTTTGTCCCAGGTTTTTAACATTAACAAGATCTCTACTACAAAAAGAATTTGGGTGATCCCACTAATCCCATTGTTGGCCAATGCCTTTAAATATCATAGTGCTTTGTTGTTGTTTCCAGTAATGCTGCCAAAACCAGATGTTATGCTTGACTTTTTTTTTTTTAGTTGCAAAGCTCACAGTTTTTTATGTGAAATGTAATATACTTATTTTTTCAGCATGTTACAATGCATTAGCTAATCTAGAAATAGTATCTGTAAACCAGAGGATTATTTCTTTTATTCATGTGATGATACACTAGCATATTACCAATTATGAAACATGTTTGCAAAACACAAAGCTATTCTACCAGACTGCTGTCAACATGCCAGTAATTATCCACATGCTTTTTCTGTTGTTTTTCTCTCTTTGAGCCAAACAACAACCAAATCTGTCCCCTAATGACATGTGTTTAGAGAAGCCAGCGAAGTAAGTCATTTTATTTTCCATTCTGCTTTCAGAAAGAAAGAAAGAAATCTTCCTCTGTACAAGCTGTAAAACTTCCCGTAGTGATTCAGGTTATGCCAGTCATGACTGCTGGGAAGCATCACTTCTATATAAGCAATTAAACAAATATCAGTAAAAATTGCAAGGCTGCATACAATCTCTGTGGTAGAGCATCAACAGCTACAACAAACTCGGATTATGAGCAAATGAAAACAAAATAAAACAAAAGACTTGTGCATGGATTCCATATTCATTCTTTGCCAGTGTTCACAAAAATCCAAGGCCATACAACGCATGCTAATGAGTTGTCATTGTTTAAAGCCTGACCCATGGAAATCAGCACACCAAGCTGCGATCTGTGAAAGCTGATACTGGAAACAGACAGACAGTAGGAGACTGATCCCCAGGGCACCTAGATCTTTCTATAGCACATATGTAAAATAGAGTAGAAAAGGTGTTGCTACAAACTACTTTATGCTATTGAGTGCTATGTGTGTGTGTGTGTGTGTGTGTGTGTGTGTGTGTGTGAGTGTGAGTGGTTAGCCGTGGGTAGCAGATGTCAGATCTCTCAGCCCCCACTATGGGACCACCTGTTGGACCAAGGCCATCTGGAGGGTGGGCCATCTCTCCGGACGGATACTGCAAGGGTCTGACCCAGCATGTTGACCAGTAATACATGATCACACCACCATGACAGGAGACATCCTGCGCCTAGTGCTTGTCCTTTGCCTGTCTCGTTCTAGCCATTTATATCTTCATCATTCACTATTTTAGTTTCTCTCCCCCTGACTGCCTTTGTCAACTAAATGTCTTGTATATACATCAGGAAAACCTTAATTAGTACTAACAAAAATAATAGGAAATGGAAAAAATGCATCTTAACCCAAGTTCATGTTTGTGTTGTACACCAGAACCTTAGCCTAACACACATGCAACCATACATATGTGCATGAAACTTAAAAACTCAGCTGGAGACATTGTTTTCAAGAGAATCCTGGGGCTAATGTTTAAACAGTATCTTAACACCCCCTTGAAAATCTTGCTTTTGCTGACCCACAGTAGTTAACTGTTAGCTGATGAAATCTGCTAATGACAATTGTCAATAGGAAAATAAAAAGTCACCAACTAGAAACAAGAACTCTTCTGTGTAAAATGAGGCATCTGAATTTTCACAAAGAGAGTTTTACTGGTAAAATACAATACTCTATATTCAGTTAGCAGAAGTTACACCTAACTATAACAACTGTAATCTAATGTAGCCGACCTACAAGAAATCCATTAATGAGTATACTAATGTTTAGTTTTTGTTGAAGTGTTGATTCAACTGCATGGCCATTTTGGAGGTGGTACCTGAAATGTCCTGCATTATACAGAGACGTGTTTATGTTCTTGAGTCTAACCTCATGGGGTGGACAATGTTTCTGTTAAAAAAAAGGCTTAACTGCTGTATGCTCAGTGGTTTGTGCACTTGAAAAGTTATCCCCTAGTTTTGCTTTAGAAATATTTACTTTTTTCAAGCACAGTCAACGTCAGCCTTAATTAACATCCAAATCCTTAGTGGGTTGTTAATGAAACGTGTCTTCACACAATTTCTATCCAAACATTATTTGTGTTCCAGGGTTTGGGTTAGTTCATACCCACATTAAAAATAGCATGACAATGTGGAATATTTGTTTTTCTTTTAAGACTGACATAAAAATGAGGTTTCAGCTGTTATGTTGGATATTATTCATATTATTCCCTTTTGTGGGCTGGCATTAACCTTCACACTCCATATTGGTGGGAGGGAATATTAACAGGTTGCAGAGATTACAGAGATATCTTTGAAACAGACAGATCATTCTGCGACATTCTGCCATAACTGGTAGAAGAGTTTTATTAAAATGTTTAAAAAGTAGGTGTGCTAGTGCTCAATAGGTGCTCAGGTGGAAAGCTTTGGGTGTGTGTAAATGACTGCATCAACTTTGAAAACTCCACCTGTTAATGTTGAATCTCTGTGGCAACGTACTTTGCTGTAATTAAGAAAAACACAGAAGAAAGCTATAGATTTATGCACCGAATCAGCACCACGACTCTTGGTATTTACAACAGAGAACAGCTGTCTTCATCTGTCTCCTTTTACTTTTACCTAATGGCCTTTTGAATGAGACTAGTCTCTGCTTTACTTTTGCAGAGGTCTTTGAGCGAGAAGTTGATTGGTTTTTAATTGCAAGGTAGGTGTTTCTCTTCAAAGTCATCAAGACTTTGAGCCCTAAATTTGTCCTAGTGTTCTGTATGTCTGTGTGTAAGAAAGAGAATGTAGTGTAAAACTATACTGTCATTCTAGGTGTCATTTGCAAAGAATACTGCACAAAAAAATCTAGTTTTCAGTACTTTATGCACATTGAGAGCAACTGTTTTTGATAAAGCAATAGTTATAAATACATAGTATATAAATGTATAAAGCATATTTTTCTAACCTTTGTATTGGGGAGTCAGTTTACTGCTTTGCTTGATTTCAAATAAAGAGCACTGTCTTCATTTTCTTCAGTCACTGTTCCCCAATTAAAACAACAATCAGCAGGCAGAAATAAAGCTGACAAACGTACAAGCCATCTCATTTCAACTTAATAGCATAACAAGCATACACTGAAGGAAAAAAAAAAACTAATTAAAACACAATACACATCTTGAAAATAAAACATGCATGAAGTTCCTACCAAAAATATAATAACCACTTGCCCCATGACAAATACAGAGACTGGACACAAAGGCAATCAACTACTGTAATTTGACTTTGTCTAAAAGTTTCAGAACCTGCATACCAAAGCGAACTAATTGAAATGTAATTTCTTGTTTGCTTAACCCATACAAAAAAGTAAGTGAACAACGCAGTGGTTTTACATGGGTTTAACTTGCAAAACAACTTTTGACTGGTAAAACTCCTGCTTTTACCCATTTTTTTAGTCTTTATGGTAAGCTAAATTCTGCTGGATGCAGAATCACATTTCACAGACAGGTGAGCGTAAGTCTTGTCATCAAAAAATCAAAAAAGAAAATAAACATATTTTTCAAAAAGCAATAATGTAATTATTATTATATAATGTTTGTATCTGTTCACCCAAAAAGGTTTCACATTTCCTTTCCAATATAATAACCCTGGATTTCTGAAACTGAATACCATATATAACAAATAAGATATATAACATATATTCAAACTTCTGATTTTTTCGTTCTTTTTTCCTTATGTGTAATTTTGTCCTGCCATTCTATTTTTATCTTTACTGAATCATCTGATTGATATATTTACTTTTAAATTTTATTTTAAACAGGTGTCAAGCTGTACATATACAGCAAAATGGCTTTTTAAACATGTTTTTGTTTTTAACATTTAAGAGATCACTAAAAATTTAACCTGTCACTTACTGTAATATTGTTACAGACTGTTAGGGACTGAGTTGAGTTAAAATTTCTTTTGGTCAAGAGAGTTTTTAATTTGGCATCCCTGCCGAGTAAGTTTGAATAACATTCACATCACTGTCAAAAATAAAACCATGTTAGACTACGTGAATACCTTGTGAACAATGGCAAGTCATTTGAATGAATATTCCAGCAAATTACTATGGCTCTTTTTTTTAAATAACAAATGTTCCATAATGTACGTTTAAGTTAAGTGATGCTAAAAAGTGGACACATCACAGATCAGACCAGGGGCAATATTAATATATTGTATAACATAATTCATACAATGTAATGCTGAGGTTTGCTTTAATCCAAGGTTTATTACAGCACTAGGGAACTTCCATCCAAATGTGGAAATTTTAATCAAATATTGAGAAAATCAGCACATAGTAAATAAATAAATAAATACAATAAAATAAAATCTGTAGAAAACATGAGGGAAATATACTGTTTCTGGTTTCTTTTGTAGTCATTTACAGTTCCCAAAACAAAGATCAGTTTTGGTCTGCTGTTATTTTTCACATATTCCGTTGATGTTTATGTCATATCCTTATTAAAAAGATTTGCAATATTTGGTGATGATAAAAACCCACCTGACAACTTATGAACCATCCATATGTAATAATATTTGCCTAAGTCAGTGTGTGCAAGTGTGTGTGTCAGGCCTACACACACACTTGTATATGTGTGTGTATATGTAGTATACTCTACATATGTGTGTGTGTGTGTGTGTGTGTGTGTGCATATGTCCAATTCTGCCTGTGTGTGTATATTATCGCTTGCCTATTTTGGGGTCATGTTTGAGAAGCCCTTGAGTGATGTGGCAAGATGAAGTGACAGTTTGTCAGAAAACGGGTCATGGGGCAGTCACTGTGTAGGCAGCCCTCTGCGCCCATGTACCGGGTATAATTAGGCACTCATTACCATATCAGTCAATTACCAACAACCATTCTGGCTGCTTTCTCTCAGGAATCTGCCCTTCTGGACACCAGCTCTGAAGAAGGACAGATTTTCCTAGCTGCAGAAGTAATTATTTTCCCTGTCTTTCTCCCTTCTTCCGTTATTATGATTGCTATTGGTAAAACAATGGCTTAGGTTTTGTTGTGTTGTATTGCTGTGGGCACCATCTGTGGTGGTGAGGGGGAGGCACAACAATACCCGTCCATATGGTCAGGGCATCAGCAGTGGGTTATATCTGCTCATCAAGTCCTGTCATTGTCATCAGCCACTCTGCTCATACACTATTCCATGTTCATCTGTCCCACACATGCACACACTCACACACACACACACACACACGCACACGTGCGCGCACACACACGTGCGCACACACACACACATACACTCACACGCGCACACACACACACACACACACATACACACACACACACAGGACTGACACAGCAAGACACACAGGCCTACTTATTGATGAGGGAAGAATGAGGTTGGATGAGCAGCTGCTGTGTTGAAGCATATAGAGATGTGTTTAAGGGACACTTATTTCTCAAAACATTTTTGAGAGGTCAGATAAGCTCTTTTTTTACTTGTCTGAAACTGACACTACTGTGCTGTGATTTTAATATCTTGTAGGCATAATCAGTTTTCATCTGCACTAATGAAATAATTTGCCACCTCAACATCAGTCCCAACCCACAATTGCTGATTGGTGTTGGGACCTTGGGGCTTTTTTAGACATACCCATCTGCTGTCTCGCACCTCCTAATCTGCAACAGAGTGCACAGTGCACACACACACACTCACACACTAAGTCATTACTGGTGTCACCATTCTGTCTTATACATACATTTATTTACTCCAGCAATACTCTTTTTACCTTTAACCTTTCATATGAATATAAAATGTATATATACATTCAGTTTATTAGGTACATCAGCTGAAATATATGTCAGTCCTGCAAAAAAGAATTCATTCATGAAGTTGATACTGTTCAAATTTGGTTAAAACAGTTTTAGAGAGCTGTTGATTCAACATATATATTACTATATTAATTTTGGAAGATGTATTTTGTTATACTGTCGAAATGTATTGGCATTTTAATGACAGGTGTTTTGTCCATTGCAACAGAAATATCTCTTTCCATATATATAGAAAATAGTTTTAACACAATTAGATTGAATTACTTTGACATAGGTGTACCTAATAAACTGTATATTTACATAAATGCATGACGAGGGTTGGTAGGCAGTGAAGATTAATATAAATTGCATGAAATCTGTTAGACATTTTTTTACGACTTTACTGTAATGTACCATATGCTTGTAATTCTTCCAGGTGAGAGGCAGGCTGTGCTCAGATAACAAGATGATGAAGAGAAAAACAATAGGACAGGAAGAAAAGAAAGCTACATTATACATATAGAGCATAGAAAGTGTGAGGAGATGGTTAGATATGGGTATTAGATGCAACACACAAAAATAACCAAGTTGTAATGCAAGAGGACATGAGGACATGGGCTTGAGGAAAACCAGATTGCTTGTGAGAGATCTAAAAGTGATAAAAAGAGATAGAGACAGCGGAAAGGAGGGTAAGGGAAGGACAAAGCTAAAGGCATGTGAAAGCTGAGATAACTGGTTATCCCTCCGTCATCTCATTCTGTCTTTATCTTTGTCTGCCTCTTGCTGTATCTTTCCCCATCTCTCAGTCTCACCAAATAATAGGAACCTTGAAACAGTGCCCAGAGTGACTGTGGTTTTTAATTGGTCTTCTGAATTCATTAACACAGCGCTCTAACATGCATACGACACACGTTCAGACTGCTGTGGCATTTTTACATATAAAACCTCATGTCAAGGAAAGTTCTATACATTGCATTTGTTTTTGCACGCTTGACCAGAGTTAAGCGTGATTTATTTTCTGCATTGCATGATAAGACGTCTATGTTAGAATCCATTTTCTACAGCTAAAGCTAATAGCTAGCTCTAATGGATGGTGGGAAAACAAAAGGTCCGTAAGGTGAATATTAATAAAAGGTTTTTTTTTTTTGTTTTTTTTTTAAATAAATCTTTACCTGTGTACTTTGGTTGGTTTGTCTTAAGCAGAGAGCCTCATATGGACAGACTAATACTCAACAGATCACAGGGATTGGGATATTGTTTATAGGATCAGCTGAACAATAGGCAGGGGAGCTCTCCTCTCTGCTCTTTATCTCTGTTTTGCCTCAGGCTGTGAAGAAGACTGCCCTACCCACTTCTCTCCCTTTACTCATTCAAACCTGCACTTCTCCTTATCAAGGCTGCTCCCTTCCCATCTTGCACCTTTTGTTCCTGTCCCCTCATTTCGCCTCCATCTTGTCCCTCCTACTCTGTACTCAGGGACAATTTCAGGGTTTGCTTGCCCTGATTGTTGTTGTAGACCAATCATCCTCCAGTTCTGTTTGCCCTCTGGTCACCTGGCCCCACACCATAGTAGAGGAGATTTTGGGCTGACAGTTGCCCCTGGCGTAGCAAAAACAGACTGAGGGACAAAGTGGGTGATGGGAAAGGAGAGGGGAGGTGGAAGGGTGAGAGGGCTACATGGCCGCCGGGCTGACCGTCAATTCCAGCCATAAGAGACAGCTGGACTCCCTCTCACCTCCTGGCTTGTGGGGGTCAGCCCTGTTACTACAGCCATACGGACCAAATCCTTGACCTACATGACCAGCGTCTATGAGATCTGGCCAAAAAAGAGACCTATCACCACAGCCCAATTAATGTAGATCAGAAAACAGGCTGGGACCTCAGCCCTATTGGTCACTTGTTAGTAATGATTAATATCTACTGTAAGAAATGCATCTAGTTAAAGTGTTAAATAGCCATAGAGATCACAGAAAGAAGAGAAACACAAACCACACTATCAATACCCCGTGAAACTTCTCTCTCTGATACAATACTATCTAACTTTTTAAGAGTGGAGCACAAGCTTGGCAGCTGTGTTTTGCATCTCCAATTGTCTTACACATATTTCCTTTTTATCAAATTTCCTGAAAGGTGTAATTATGTCAGCCCCCTTGAAATATCCCCGGCGTGTTCACTCGTGTTCGTGGGGTGCTCAGCACATATAATTTAATTTGAATTCATTACTCCCCCTCCTGTCAGTTAATATATTCATGACTTCCAATTCCCTCAGAGCTGTCCCACCACCTGGAGTGTCCTCCCTCATCTGTGTCAGTCCTCCCCCCTCCACATCACCCGTCCTTCCTCCTCCTCACCCCTCCTGGCCCTGCAGTATCCCTGGGGGCCCATGAAGGGGTGTTAGGGCCAGGGTCACAGAAGCTGGGGGGCCCGCTGTCATTAGGGTGCAGTGGAATGTGTTAGCAGGCACCAGCTGGGACCAGCCAGCTCTGTCCTGGCCCTTTCTCTGCTGGTGCTGCTGGTGTTTTGTAAATGCATGTGTGTGTGTGTGTGTGTGTGTGTGTGTCTGCTGTATGTGTGTGATGGTGGTACTAGGGGAGACAGCGACATGTAGAGATAACAGTGATGAGATGGCAAAGCTGGATTGCCATACTGAACCCAACATTGTTCTGCAGCATGTTCTGGTTTTCCAAAGGTTCAATAGAGAATATAGTAGAGATTTGTCAGCAGATGTTAAATTGTTGATATGTACATTTCTCATTCACAGATTTGATGGATCTATGGTTGAAGTCTCCATATTTAGATTCATATCAATGATTTACTTTAGTGTTTGACCAAATAACACTCACAGTATTATTGGCAGTATATTGTTGAAGTGAGTAAATATTGTAGCATTACACAGTGTTTCACTTTGTAAGGTGGAATTAAAAGTCAATCTGTCTTATTTAGATGAAAGTGAGACAGTTCCATGTTTCAAGAGCTCCTCCTGTTTAGCAACAAAATGCATTATTTATCCTCTGCCAAAATATTACATCATTCAATGAAATGCTAAGTAGTCATGTTCCTGTGCAGTTTCATGGCAGAAAGGACTGAGTTTCAGCTTCAAAATGCTCGTCTTCTCTTTTCATATGCTCTCTATCTTTCATGTTGCACCTTTATACCTCTCAACCGACACTGACTGAATATGTCCCTTCTGTGTGTGGTAAATATTTCATGGCAAGGAGCAGCTCGAAGTTTGATCGTTGCAGGGTGCCGGTGTAGGAGTTCAAAGGAGACTGTGGGTCCTCTGACAGCCAGCCAGAACAGAGAGGAGGAGGAGGAGCAAGTGGGGGTACGGGAGGAGGTGGAGGAATTGAAGGGAGAGGGGGAGTGTGCTCACTGGCAGTGCTGGGTGCGGAGTTTAAATTCAGCACCACTTTCCTGGACAGCTCCCCAAGTCTTCAGCACAGTGAAAACAAGAAGCTATGCCATGTTTTTTGTTTTGTTGTTTTAAGACATGTATTTTTTATTCATACATAGGAATAATTATCTCATTGAAAGAGTAAAAGAAATATATTCTTTACGGCAAATATTAAAATTAGATAAGCATATAGCGTATATGTGTGTGTTATCCATATATGTGCCTTCTCATCCTACAGTGTGTGTATTAGAATGAGGAGAGGGGGGCTTCATTATTAATCAGGACCCTTCCCTTAGTGTGAGAGCTGCTCACACTCCATGGCTTAATGACTGAAAATGAGTCATAATTATGGGCTGTCAGTCCAGCCCCTGGCACCCCTTCTGCTCCTCCATCTCATGGGTTCATGTCCTCCCCTCTGCTGCACCACACCCAGGCTGCCATCGCTTACCACCATCACTTATCATATATACTGACATTTATACAGTATCAGGGTGACCTACCTTTACATGATTCCTATTCCACATTCCAATCTAAAATCTTAGAAAAGATTAAGAAATAAAGGCAGATATCTGATATAATCCATATATTATTATCGTCCTATACACACATTTCCACAGTTTAAAGTTAAGATTACTTCACTCAGAAACCAAATTTGTACACGACAACATGCTTGGACACTTTTTCAACATCTGGGCAGAATGATACCAACAAAAGATGGATGAATGATAATTACCACTGCTCAGTATATGTCTTGTGTTTGCCTGTTATCTGTCCCTTGTCGCTCTCTCTCCCTCAACCCCCCTTCCTCTTGCTCTGTGCACTTAAGCTCATCGTTATGCGGCGTGTGGTTTGTCAGAGCTGATGATGAATTTGTTTATGAGTGGAGAGAGCTGATTTCCCCTGAGTGGTCTTTCTCCCTCTTACTCTCTTACTCTTTTTCTTTCTCTCCTTTTCTCTGCATCAGTCCATCCAATCAAAGATAACACTCCTCCCTCACTCCCTCCTTCAGCCCTTTCCACACTGCAGGGTGCTTCACCCAAATGACATTCAGATTAAATTGCAGCCAATCTTGAGCTAGAGGGGTCACTGACCATTAAACTACACAAAGGGACATGCAGATACAAGTGGGATTATGATTTCCTTATAACAATGTTTAGAGTGTGAGGAAGTGTTTGCATAACCCTGCCAGCTGAATCCCTTTAATCATGCTCAGTAGTTGTGTTAATGTGATCTTTCCCTCCTGCAGCAGCAACTGTGAAAGAAGGCACCAGGTTGAACAATGAGCAGATTTCAGGCTACGCACAGACATAAACACGGACAGGCACAGTCAAAGAAACCCACATTCAACAACACAATCACACTGTTCCCTGAAAGCTCTCATACATGAATAATGTGTTGCTTGTTTAAGTCCTCAGCATCTCTTACATGTTGGCAAGTTTAAAAATCTAGGCATGTTGATGTTACAGACAATACAAACCATCTTGTCTGACAGGTCCCCCTCCTGGGCTTTTCAATATAAGCATGCTGTTTGAAATCTGCTTGCATACACACATGTAGCGAATACATATACACAGGCACCTTCATACACATGCACACACACACACTAATATCCCTGTTGGAGGTTGTGGAAGTGCCAGCTATTATCAATTAATCTTTGCTGTGTTTTTCCCTTGCAGAGAGTGGTACCATATGGTTCTCTGTCAGCCACTGCTTTTAATTTACTCCTTGTGTCTGCTGTGAAAACAGACCAACATCCTATCTGCGGAAATTGCTGATTTGATAGAGAGGGAGTATAAGGAGATGTGAAGGGGAGCTCTGTGCCATACACACATATTGTTGGGCATGTAGTAAGTGATATAAAATATTACATTACACACAAATTTGTAGTACCACTCCTACAGTACACTGCACACCAATGTGCAGATGCTCATACAAACTAGAGGATAGAAAATCATTTTTCACTGCATAATCATTTGGAAATAAAACAAATTTACCATTAAGGAACAGAGATTTGGTCACAGTTATTTGTGTCTTTGTGTGTATGTGTGTGAGTTGGGGTTCAGTTGAAATATTCATTTGTTTTTCAAGAAAAGCATGTGGGATCATCCAACTTATCATGAAGCCTATACATAATTTTAAAACAGAAACAACAAAGTAATGAAATACACTATGTTCCACAATGCTTTGCACAAAAGAAAACTGATACATTTTTCACAGATGGAAAACATTTTGGACTGTGAGATGCAGGCACAGAAAGAAAAAAAAAATTTATAAAATGCTCAGAAAATCTCTTTTTCATGGTTTCTTTTTGTGAGATTTATTTTGATGTGGCATTCCAAATTTGCACACTTAGGCTACATTTTTAAAGGTAATTGTCTAACATACAGCCATTACAGAAACCCTTAGTGAAGAAACTACTCTCTTTCTGTTACCAAGTTTTTTTTTGTTTTATCAGTAAGTTAGCAGTTAGATGTATTAGTCTATCATTACCCAACAACCCCATTTCTAGGGCACCAAATTGAGTGTGTTGGTATTATTTGATGGAATGATTCTATCTGGCTTAGCCCGGCAGCTGTTGCTGGGCTACCTCTGACGAAACAACACAGCTACTTGCACAGCTACTATGAACTGAACAGAAATAAACTGAGACAAGACAAAAAAGCATTATCAAATCTCCAGGCTAACGATTTTACCGTATATAGCCAAGACCGTAATGTATGTGATTGGTAGCTAAATGCGGCAATGTTAAATCCCTATAAGGCCCAAAGTAGTTTCACTGGATGTGGGGAGGGCATCACTGGATGAATGACTGAATAAATACTCCTTAATCATACACATCTAATTGACTGCAAGCTTTTATAAACTAACACTCAACATTAACATCCACAATAAAAGCAATTGACAATTTCTTACAATTTTTTCCTACCTAATTAAATTTAGCTTGGTGACCTTTCCCTTCAAATTCAGCTCTTCTCTCTACTGAGCTTGTAAAATTTATAGCTAAACCTGAATAGCTCAAGGTTACATACTTCTAACTGCGCTGAAGTGCCATACACTGCTTAGACTTTTTATGAAGCACTGGCAAAGTCATGGGGGGCAGGGAGCAGAGCTATTTTCCCTGCCCTGCTGTGTGTGGGTGTAAAAGAGGTAGAGGTGAAGATGGAGGGGTTATTTCTATTGTGGAGGAGGGGTTAAGGACAGATGTATGTGTGTTTTTTTCTGGATGTAAAGGTCTCAGGTGGAAAAGGATAAATATGTGGGTTGGAGTGAAGGTAAGATGAATTTGTGTGTGAGTGTGAGTGTGTGTGAGAGAGAGAGAGAGAGAGAGAGGGAGGTGTGGTGTGCCTGCGTGTGATGGATGAGGTGTGCTCATGTGGTCTCTCACCACAGATATTATGGTCAAACAGACAATCCATCAGTGCATATTGGACCAGAGGATTCCTCCACTCCCTGTCCTGTGCTTTGAAAGCAAGACGTGTAGTGTGCTTTATATACATGCTGTAAGTGTGATTCAAAAAACTGCTATTTGTGTCAAATGCACATCATATACACAATCTGCTTTAAATGCACAGACATTTAGCCAATGTTATAATGTTCAAACTCATATTAAAGCTACATTGTAAAACATAATTTAGGCATTTATTGAAAACAGCTGTCTTTTCTTGTTAACTTAATGTGATTCAATAATTTGACTTAGAATGTCCACTTTAAAGCTTCCACAGATGAGTTTTTTCTGACCTGACTTGTAATCACAAATAAAATGCTGAATTAATTCAACTGATTAAATTTAAGTCTAATAATGTTTTTAAAGAAGGTCAACTACCACACCTCTTTGGCTGATTGTTCTTTTGTCTTTCCTTTTTAATGTTTTGCTCTGTCAAACACACTAAAAGCAGCAAAAGACCTTATATCAGTGTATTGTAATGATAAATTCACCAACAAAGACAGGTTCCCATATCAGTCAATCACTATGGACTCCTTCACGACAATTGCGGTACATCAAACGTGTTCTACGCACAAAAAATTATTTGGAAGGATGAGTACTATACCGTATATACATGCCATTTCGATTTACAGCAATATATTCTAAGTACCTTACAACTGCTATTATAATGAAGTCTTCTGAGAGAAAGCATGGCAGGCAGCAGCAGTGTTTTTAGGAGCAAACCTGGCCTGTGAGCAGTGCTCAGGTGTTCGGTGGTGAGGGCCAATCATCACAAGGTCGGCTCTGCCAAATGAGGAGATCTCCATGATCCAGTGTCCAGTGCAGGGTACCCTGACCTTCATTCACTGAGCCTCCCAGCTCTGGGCACCAGCTGTTACTACGCCCCACTGGTATAGGATAAAAACTATGCAGGACACACACAACTTTTCATCACATTGATCTTACCTCATATAATGAAGAGCCAGTGATTTTAAGAATACCAATTTTACTTCAAAGTATTCAGCATTTTGAGGCCTCATCTCTGGAAAAAACAGTTGTTGCTAATTTCACTAATAACAACTTCATCATCATCACCATGCATCACAGGGAACATATTGTATTCTAATTAGATTTTCTGACAGTTTCTGTTTCAATGTTTTTGGTCCAAAGGGAGTGTTTTCCTATCGATATGTACTGTAAATCGATTAACACATGTAATGATTGAGGAAATATGATCGAACTGTAGCTACAAATCGTCGACATGCAGCAGCCTATACTGTAACTTCAATTAACAGCCTTCAGCTGGTTAAATGAGTATAGTTTAAGTGTGTACGTTTTCTGTTCTTTCCTTTACAATAAGTTCTGTATACTAAACTAAGGTAATAAAAGAACAAACACAAAATAAGAAAACATTCACCTAAATAAACTTTGCAGCCCTGAGAAAAAACAAAAGTATTGTGGTACTTTCACTGAATGTCACAGGAAGAATCACAATGAGTCAGACACATTAATTAATTTCAGTGTGCTGTGTTATGCTTCTTGACAGCTGCTTTCAGCACGGAGACATTCTATGCAAGGTTGTATAACTAACCTTGCAACTACTGTATTGATTGGTATTTTCTTTCGTTTGTATTTCACTTAAATAGGAATGTCAGATGCTTTGTACGGCAGAAATCCTTGAGGTGTTTCAGTGTAGGGAACTTCATTATACCATTTTGAGCAATGGCTTACACCATTCACTCTATTCTTTAATTAAAAAAAAGGACTGCATTCAGTGTATGCATACAGAAAACAACTGTGTGAATCTTGTGTGACAGATCTCAGTTATTCATATTCCAATAAAACTCCAGACAAATGGCAAAATAAATTGTAAAACAACATACTTGCATATCCCTGCCCATCTCACATCAATCTCTTATTTATATACTGTTGACTCTTTAATAATAAAAAGTATAATAAAATAATAAAAAGATCTAAAATGTCCTAAAAATAATTAAAATAGTTAAGTTACATGACTGATGGTCCTTTTTTGTCAGGTGAAGATAAATATGGGGAGTTTATGACATTATCTTTTCAGATCAGTATCATTAGGAATTATGTCTGAAGTTGATGATTTTTTTCATTATCTTAAACATACCCTACACTTTAATGAAACAGTTTAGTTGCTCAACCTTAGCAATACCGTACTGTAACTTGGAAATACCTTTTTATATTGTACCACATATTGTGCCACATAGGGCAAAATTGAAAAAAAAAAAAGGATCGACACTGAATGCGTTACATGGTTTGGCAAAACGCTTTGTTTTTCCAGTAAGAGGGTTCAGGTTTCTGTTGAGGACATCTAATCAGTTTTCCGACTTCCTCATAATACAGCTGCAGGAACAAGGCCACTGTCTCTTTTTACCACAGTCTGCCAAAGGTTATATGCTCATGACAGCCCCTCTTTATCTCACTCAGCTCTTCACCAGCTCCACATTTCCATCCCAACAGCTTTCTTTACATTGAACACTACTGAATAACTGCTTTGCAAGTTCAACTCCTAGCTCCCCCTTCACGTATGTATAGAATGTGAAGGTGGACAAGCCACTGAGTATCAGTATAATCACTCATTTAATACACTCATTCAGAGTGACTCCTGAATTAAAGCAGCACAAAGCTCAACATCTCTTTCTCAAAGGACATTTGAGGTATATGCAACCTTGCCAGTTTGAATACTAATTCATCAGTATGCAAACAAGTGCCTCGTATACAAATGCAGTGTGAAATACATATTTGATCACACACAAAGTTGAAACTGAGAAAAGGAGGACTGATGTGATGCAGGATTTATTTTGTCGACTGAATTCATTCATTGAGTTTGTTTTGTACTGGCTGGGGCTGCTGGTCTTAAAATCAAATTAGCAAAACAAATCAACCATATGATGTGCAGGCTTGCTGATTGCTGCTGTTTTTTCCTTCTTTTTATTGGCATTTTTTTCCCCTCCTTCCATCCTTCCCTCCTTTCCTCCTGAAGTTGCAGCTTTCTCGCCACGAGGGTCCCTGTGGACCGGACCAGATGTTCCAGGCAGCACACTTCCCCACTCTCTGCCTCATGGAATATTCATGGGCAACCAGGCACCGCAGCACAGCACAGCACCGCGCCGCACAGACCAGAGACCACTTATTTATTTATTTATTTATTTCATCACCCTGCTGCCCGGCTGTCTAATGCACAACAACAGTTCAAAACACAAGAGCAAATTCTCACTGTCCTGTATCCTGTCCCGAGTCACTCAACACATCCTTTATCCTTATAGTGTTTCTTTTCCTTGGCATAGTTCCCCCAGATACATAAACATCCCTTACTCCATATCTATGGGCATTTTGATGGACCCTTCCCTGCCTTGCCCCTCCTTTCTACCTTTCTTTTACACTGCTCTTGATTTCTCTCTCTCTTTCTCTTGCACACTTTCTCCCTACCCCTCGCTTTTATTAGGCAGATGGATGGGGAGTGAATGGAGTGTTGAATAACTGATGTTTGTCTGTGAAGCCTAATGGTAGTGCTTAAATACAATGCCATTATTTACAACCCTGCCTAATGCATTGGGACACTTAAATTCTTTGTTTGGTGGTGATAATTGGGCTAAATGCTCTACAGTAATGCATCCTGTTGGGCTGTTAGTGGCATGTTTTCCATGATGGATCGGCTTGTTGTTTGGACAAAGGTTTGGAGGCCATTATTTATCAGCAGACACCAAAGTAACATTTATGATTTGCCTCACAGGCCAAGTAATGGCAGGGGGAAGCGGGAGATCCATGGAGATGCTGTGCTGCTAACCTTCACTGACCTTAATGCAGTGGATCAAACCCAAAACATCTGTATTTAAGGAAGCCAGGGTCAAAACAGAAAGTGAGAGGAGGGAAGACAGAAGAAATAACAGGCCATTTTCAAAGCACCAGAAAGACAAACACACTTTCTGGGTGCAAAAGAAGGCAAGAAGCCAGTCGGTACCTCTGCTCCACTTGACTGCGGTCCAAAATGACAGCTGACGGCTGCCGCGCAAACATCATGGACGAGCAGATGTGGTGGCAGCTTTCCAAGTACAGCAACACTTCATCCCTCCTCTCTTACTCGCTATTCCCCTCTTCTTGTTCTTCTTTTGCCCTGCCTTGAAGTAGATGCTCTGCCTGCCCGTCTGTCCATTTGTCCCTCTCTCTGCTTGCATCTGTCTCAGCCGTCTGTCTCTTGCTCAACAGTTTCTTGTTGACTTAATTGCACACCTTTATCCCTCTGACTTTTTCTTTCGACCCTATATAGTGGAAATTGTGAAAAATAAGAAGTGGAGGTTTTGTGTTGCTGCCAAACAGTTGTTTAGTTTGAGAGACTGATACCCCAGCAGTCTCCCAGCATGCACCTGTAGTAAAGAGGTTATTCAGCTCTTTCCCAGCTGAGGCACAGCTGACTACTCCCTGGCCCACATCCGGCACTATTTCCACTCCAGCTAATCAAATTGCCTCTACATTATAGCAGCTAATATAATTCTTCAATTATTAGCTAATCTAAACACTAAGTTTTTAAAATTTGGCTAAATATTTCACTGAATGTCTATTGGCTTCCCACATTTCTTGCTTTCATTTTTTCACTGTCTCTGCAAGTGTGTTTATCCACCATCTCTTTCCAGGTGGACCTTATTCCATTCACTTCTTGTTTATGATCTCCTCTGGTCTGGAAGATAGTAATCCCCATACAGCAGCAGGGTAGGAAAAGCGGGGATCCTCAGCGGGATGAGTTTATCAGGAGTGTAGGTCAACTAGGCCAGTTAATAATGCTGTTATCTTGGAGGCAAGGTGGAGAGGGAGGGGGAAGGTGGGAGGGAGGCAAGGAGAGTGGGGTAAGAGAAAGAAGGAGGTTAGGGTGCAAAGAGAAAATAAAAGTAAATAAAAGAAGAAGGAGAATGACTGGAAGGGAGGGAGGTACATTAGAGGGAGGACAAGAAGTGCAAGGGGGAATTAGCCCATGGTTCAAAAGGAGTTGTGCCCACAGAGAGAGAGAGCCCTGCTGGGTTTATGCAGGGGGGGGCAGGTGGCAGTCTGAGGGGCTGTGTGTTTGTGTTCTCTGTGTGTGTATCTGTGTACGTGGCTCTTTGTGTGCTGTATGCAAAGGCAGGTCTGCCATATTCAATATTCCTGTCAGCCCAGACTTAGAATACCAAAACAACCTGTCTGGGAGTATGCAGATGTTCCTCTCCACACCTTTTGTACCCCCCTACCTCTCCCCCTCCACCTCCTCTGCTCTGTTTTCTCCCTTTGCTCCCTTCACATATATGGTCTGCCGTTTCAACTGTTATTGCTCTGACAAAACTGACATTTGTTTCTAATGGGTGTTTAAGTTTGAATTAAACATTTGTTCAAAAGATCATTGACATATGCCAAAGGATAAACTGTGCCACTGCATTTTGTCTAAGGTGACATAGATCTCAGCAGTTGCACAGATGTTGGCTGCTGTAATAGAGACAATTTGCACATTTTGATCTCTGTCAGTGCTGGTGAATAGAGAAAAAAGACTGTTGCTGAAGGCACAACTTTGTGGAGATAAGACTGTAACATGGTTTGAAATCTCTTGTGTAAAAACTGAAAAAAAAAATCACTCTGAGATGTGTTTTGGGCTTGTATCTGGTGTGGATTTGAATAGGGAAAAAAAACAACATTGTAACATTTTTGTGGATTTCTCTTTTCTGCTCCCTCTCACATTTAGACAAACCTCATAAGATATGCTTGTAGTGTTGAGAAGAAGGCATGCTCTGCAGAACAAATGGTGTTAATTTGCTGCGCCTCTCTGAAGCTGCACATTAGAGAGAAGCCTTCAGGGAGACAGGGAGGGGGTGGGGTTGAGGGGGTGGCTGGGGATGGCAGAGGGAGGTGGAGAGAGGATGGAGGGAGGAGGAGGCAGCAGCTGTGCTGGAATTAATGTCTGCATGCCAAATTAGAAACACCATGCATCTCCGTCAGAGATTCACAGAAAAAATTAAGGAGGGAATGGAGAGGAAGAGACAGAAACAGACAGTGAGACTCAGACAGACATACAGACATAAACATTACACAGATTAGATAGATAGATAGATAGATAGATAGATAGATAGATAGATAGATAGATAGATAGATAGATAGATAGATAGATAGATAGATAGATAGATAGATAGATAGATAGATAGATAGATGCATAAAATAGAAAGACTGATAGATAGACAGATGCATAAAATAGAGAGACTGATAGATACCATAAAGAACATTTAATCCACATTCATCATTTTCTCTCTCCACAAAGAAAACAAAAGTTTCTACAGAATATCTATTACACCATGCTCACACGTGTTGTTTAGGTATGCGTATCACATGCCTCTGTGTTGCCTGGTTGTAAAGACCAATATATATGTGTGTGCATGTGTCTACTGATGTGTCGTTGATGGAACACCCTCACAGCAGCAGTGCAGGCTTGGTGGGGGCCACCAGTCCCAGTGGTGCCCCCTAGGGACTGAGCATGCATAGCATTATCAGGCTGGGGATCAATAATGACAGTACAGGCTCCCTTTAATGATAGCTGCAGGCCACAGGGCCAGGGGCCTCAGGGTACCAGGCTGGCAGGACAGCCCTCATGAATACAGGATAAGACAGGAGGAAACCAAGTGTATGTGTATGTGTATGTTACGTACAGGTTGAGCATGTCTCTTTGTGTGTGCCTGTATGGGCCAATATGTGAAAAGTATGTCAGATGAAGGACACAGAGAGCAGATGGCTGCTTGGAGCTGTATGAACACCTCATCTCATCTCTCCCAGCCTGTGTGCATCATTCAGGCTTTTCAGGACTTTTTCCTCTGGAGCATGATTCAATGTACTGCACTGCTTACTCACTTCAACACCACGCAACCCTAGCATAAACACACACAGAGCATATTTGGTCTTATACATAACACTTTCAGAAACCCAGAGGTTTTGTGTGGAAGGTTTAATATTTCTACCTTTTTGCTCAGTGTCCTGCAATATGTGCACAGATGCATGCCTGGTTAACAACTTTCTGTGTTGTTTGAGTGCAGGTGTATAGTCAGAGCTCTATCAGACAGAATTAGCATCACTGCCGTCCTCACTACGATTCCTCACTGACACAATCTGCAGGAGGTCACATAGTAGAGCGACCATATAGAGCAACAACAGGAACAACAACGTGCTCATTAGCTCATTTCTGTTTTTTTCTCTTTCTCTGCTGAGCTAAATTAACCATCCCATTTCTCTTCTTTGTGTGTCCTCTGTAGAAACAAAGCCTTGTGCCCCCCCCCACTCCACTGCACCCCGCTTCCCCTCCCTACTCTCCACCCATCCTGTCATAGTAAAGTGTGTGTCTCCTGTCTGACCGTACTCCCCCCATCCTTACCCCCACCTCAACAACTCCCTCAACACCCCCCTTCACTCCCCCTCTCCTCTCCACCCCCAACAACCATTGCCTTCCTATGATACCCCAACCCCCTTCCTCCCCAAACACACACCCACCCTCTCTCTCTCCCACCCTGCCTTCCAATCATCCCCCGGGAGGTGACATCTGCCGGGATGCGCTCGGCTGGTTCCAGATGCACCACCGCCTCTTCCACCACCACCGCAGCCGCTGCCACCCGACTGAGTGAGCGAGCGAATGACACCCCAGCACTCATTTCAATTCCATCACCCTCTCCCAATCATCTTGCCTCTCCCTAGTGCAACATTAACGAGCCTCTTTCATTTGAATACATAATTAGCCGCCCGAGCACTCTGCTTCACTAATTTTGAGACAAAAGGATGGTGGAGACGAGCGGGTGGGTGGTGGGGGTGGAGGGCAAAAGGGTGGGGGTGGGATGGGTAGGTTTGAAGAGGATGAGGCAAATAATAACAAAAAAGAAAAAAATAACATTTGCATTTTAATTTGGAAATGGAGGGGGGACTGGTTTTTTTTTTCAATTAGGATTTTTTGTCTTTGTCTCCTTTTGCTTGCCCTTGTTCTCCCCCTCATATCTGTGTTTAGGATTTTACAATTCATTCTCTTCTGGCTATACTTTCACAATATTTTACATGTGCCTTTTAGTTATTTGCATGTGTGTGTGTGTGTGTGTGTGTGTGTATCTCCAAATGACAATACGTGTGTGCATGTGAATGAATCCATCACTAGCCCTTAGGGCATGTGGCACTCCCAAGACAAAATAAACCCCACTTACTCCTGCGCCATAAATCATTCTTCTCAATGAGCTGAAGCCAGCTGAGATGCTCCTTAGTGCATTACAATATCATCTACATTCAATAATCATTGCTCCTATTGCCCTCGCTGTGGGTGATTTCAGTTTGCTAGAAATAACAGCCTTGAGGCTTTTCCAGTGGATTGACCGCACATTCAAACTTAAATAAACGTGCATCAGGCTTAAATCATATTCCTGACTTACTTTCCCATAATGAAGTGGAGCTCCATTAACTCGTTTGTATGTTGTGTGGGTATATGTGTGTGTAAAAGAGGGGAGAGACAGAAGAGGAAGAATGAAGAACAAAAGCAACAAAGAAGGGAGGGCCAGCACAAAGAGAGAGAATAAGCAGAACAGTATAACATAGTAAATAGAAAAGAGGCTGTGCTTGAGTCTATCTGTACTTATGTAGCCTGTGAAAGTGATGTCGGCTCTTCCTCCTTGGTGGTGTGCCAGGCCTGGGCTTCTGTCAGCCATCGGGGGAGCCAAATGACAGCTTTGATCCTATTAGGATCAGCGCCAAATCAACACTTTGCTCATTAAAGGCCTGCACGCGCCAGCTAACAACGCACCCGCCTTCCATGCTACTCTCGCAGTCGACCCTCTGTGCCAACCAGCCGTGCCCCATAAGTGGCAGACTCACCTGTCATCACTGGGTGAACACAGCAGCATGGAGGAAACACTTTGCTGAATCAGCGCTGACTCAACAGACGTTTTACTGGAGGTATTATTCTGGAAGTATCAAGATTTGCAGTTTAAACTTGAACATACCTGCTGCATGTTAAGGAACAATGTTTCATCCTGTTGGCACTGGAAAACTGAAAGTAAACAGAGTAATAGTGTTAAAAAAATAGAAACAGTTACAACAAAGATGGATTCTCTTGCCTGGGACTATTTTAAAGTTCTGTGAAAGAAATATGTAGTATGTTTGAAGGTTATGATATGAGCTTTCATACAACTACTGACACCACCAAAATGTGCAATTATACAAAACTTTAGGTTCTGTTGTAAATTAGATAAATGTTGCCAGTAAATAATGTATTAAAGGACCCAGAAAGGATTTCGGAAAAAAATGGGTAGAAAAAAACTACTAGTTAGTGCAGACAGAAGATAAGAACTACAATAATATTTTTTACATGTAACAGGCATATTGTGATCCTAGCCTATAGCAGTGCACTTTAATTCTCATAAACATATACACACAGTCCTCTGTCACCCACACACCAAACATACTTCCTCTAATGGAGTAGTCTAGGTGACTATAGCATTTTATTGATGTGTTATTGGATATTGACAGGACAAGGACTAGGTCAAGCAGGTCAGATTCCAAGGTTCAGTTTGAGCTGACACACAAACATGCACAGATATATACACAGAGGACATGTGAGCTCATTCCACCTTATTTACTGCTTGACCCCAACCTTCGTCTTTCACCTCTGACCTCTGCCAGGGGGATATACTTAAAATCCTCACTGCTTCACAGCCATATAACACTGCTGACAAACTCTGGACACTCACATAAACGCACACACCCATACAGTATACCTGCACGTACATCATATAGACATGAGAGTCTCATGTCTATGATACAGACACCTAATTTTAAGACTTATGCAAAGGAGTAGCTCAGGTTTGGACACAAACAGACATTTATGCTTATATTTTTGTCTTTATTGTGCCAGTCAGGCTAATGCAGCCACATATGAGGTCTATTGAAATTAGTTTCTCTTTTAGAATTTTCTTTGTTTATAATTTTGACTTAAGGATTCCCCATATTGTTGCGAAAGGGTTAATTCCATTTTCAGTGTGTTGTCTGCTCCGCATCGATGTACATTATGTACTCCTAATTTGCATACTGCAGCGCGAGCTCAATTAAAATGAACTTTTAATTTCTTACAAGTAAATTAGTTTTGCATGCGATGCGTGCAAATGTCGGGATAATGGGTGCTTTTTAATGAGCTCACAAGCTGAGTGCACCCGATCAACTCCTGGGGTGTAGGAGAATGACGCAAGGGACCCAGCACCCAACCACCTTACCTCGTTGTCACCACCCACCCTTCAATGTCTTTCCCCTTTTAACCACCACCCACTGTACCTCTGTTTAAAACTGTTTTCCACCGCAGCCTAACTCTATTGTTGCAAACTTTTTATTTTCCCCAATCCATCTTTCTTTTCTTAGCCTATCCCACCCTGCATCCCTCTGTCTCCACATGAGTCTCGTTCAGGCTTTGAACACCCTTCACTATCTCTCACTCATTCTTAGATACCTCTCTTGTCATCACATACACTTTCCCTTTTTCCAGTCTGCTCCACCCAAAGCCCTAATTCATTCTCCCTCCTGCTGCTCCCCTCTGGGGTGCAGAGGTGGTCTTTGTGCGCTGAGTGCTGCTGATGTCAGGGCTGCTGAACAGGTGCGCAGACAGAAAGAACCCCGTTGTTGTGGCACGATGGCTGGGTAAACAAACGCACCAGAGATCCATGCCACATTGTTTCACACAAACACACATGCACGCATGCATGCGCACACACATGCACGCGCACGCACACGCACGCACGCACACACACACACACACACACACACACACACACACATAGCAATCAGATACACACTCACAGATATCTAGCACATCAGTTCAGAGGAGTATAGTGCAGGATAGAGTTTAAGATGACCAGGGGGACACACAAAGCAGCATTACAATGAATGATGAAGGAACACAGACACACACAGACACACACACACCTGCCAGCTCACACGTTATTAGAGCAGAAAGTGTGTCACCACAGTGTGACCCTTGCTGTGCTGCAGGTGCTCTCTGTATGAACCGCTGCAGACCAAGAAGCTGCTGAGGGATTATCTGAGAACCAGTCCCACACACACACACACACACACATACATGCAAACTTTGTGCCCTCACTAAGGTTTCAGTCTCCCACAACTCTTTTATGCTTGCACTCATTTTTCTGTTTTCACTTTCTCTCTCCACCTATTCTTTGTTCCACTCCCTTTCATCCTCTCTTTCTTATGCTAGCATCTTTTTTTTTCCTCCGGTGTCCTCTTTGTTTCACTAACATCCTCTCTCCTGGCCACCCTCTGGCTCTCCCTCTCACCTTCCTTCCCTCCTTTTTTCCTTTTCATCTCTTTCTTCATCCCTCCCAGTTTTCCTTCATTTTACCATTCAGCCCTTGCTCTCTTACCTCTTTCCTCTCCTCCTTCCCCCACCGTGCTGCACAGCTGTGCAGAGGCAGATTAGTGTGTTAGTACCTGTGAGGCAGAGGCGCGGCAAGCTGCATGCTAAAACCCAATCAGCTAATGTTGATAAAGGAGGCGGGGTACGGACATCTGTTCACACAAAACACCAAACTCATTTGAATCACAAGATGAAATGACTCACATCTGCCGAATTGGAAAATATCTTTTTGCCCTCCTTGTTTTAATTTGAGTAGAGGTGGGTATATTCCAGATGCCAGGCTGATGTGCAGAGTGACAGGCCTCTAGGAAAGGAGAGGAGTTTGTATTTGTGTCTCAACATGCTTTTTTATTAACATACTTGAGCGTACTCAAAAGATCATACAGCTTAGCAGGATGACTATGCTTCTGTATTAAGGAATATTTTGTATTGTAAAAGTGTCTTTATGTATTGCATGTGTGTTTGCTCTATTGCTCAACATTACCTGCGTGATAGAGTAGACTGCTGCAGGATTAACAGTACTACATCAATTTGCACTACTATACCACTGTTAGATACATGATAGACAGTTTTTCAAAAGTGTCAAAATCAATGAAGTAGAACCAGAGATTTTTTTTCTTTTTATTCTGCCCATCTGTCACAGCCTGACATCTACATTACCCACAATGCAACTCGGCCACAGTTTGGTCAAAGATTTAGATGTGTTATACTTGTTTCCTCAAGCACAGCCAGCAACAAAGGGCTGGTATGCTCAGTTTTTTATGGCTCCAGATTTTATTTTATTTTTTTTTAAATTTTTCTAGTCTTTAGTCATAACTGATGCTGACATCACCTGAGACAATTTTTCTAGAGCCACATAAGGCTTTATAAAACTTTTTTTCACATCTGTAGTGGAACTCCCATTAGGCTGTGGACTTTGAGGTGTATTATTTGTGAATGAAAATGATTCAATCATGAGAAATTTTTGTGAAAGCTAAATATTATGTTTGAATACATACCATGTTTGTCAGTTTCTCTGTTAATTTTCAACAGAAAAAGATCAACAGTTGTCATAACAGTTGTGAGAGATGCTTTTTAATATTATCATCTAAACAGGATGATTTTGTTTGATGTGTGCAATGAGTCAGACATTCTCAAGAAGGCAGAATCTGTGATTTAGTGTGTGTTTTACTGCAGTTGTAGCAGATGTTGGCTTAAATGTGTCTACAGATGTTTTGAAAACATTTGAAAGACTTTAGTTTATTAGACTTTTTTTACTGACACTGAGAAGAACTGGATATGTTTTTTAGTGTTGTATTGTCAATTTAATCAAACAAACACATAGACTGAAAGATGAATGATAATCAACCTCTGAAATTAAACTGCTACATTATTCCTTGCTAGGAAGAAATCAGACTCTTTGAAATAAACAGTGTCATTGCTCCCGTTAATGAATGACTGAATTAATCAGTCAATCAATTCAACACATCAATACATCAAGCACACAAACAAATGATATTGTACTACAAAAAGAAATTTGCTGCAAAGTAATTAGATATTCAAGCAAAATAGATTTTACTAAATAAATTATGTATTTGTAGGTTTTAAAATGTTTATTAATCTATTTCCCATCAAATTAATACCTGCTGGTACATACACAAATAAGAAAATATGAACACAATAGCAACAGTTACTGGAAACGTTACATTTGTTTAAACAGTTTTAATAACATAAATAAAACAATAAAGTATTAATAAATGCTTTTATATGTGCTTAGAACTGAATTTCCTGAATTTCCCTTCGGCGATTAATGAAGTTGATCTCATCCCATTATCATCATCATCATTATAACTACATTATAACGTATAAGAAATAATTTATTATATGATAAACAGGGGAAGTTAAAGTACAGTGTTACCTAATTTAAAAATAACTGGAGAATGAAAAACATTATGCTATTATATCAAAAGTGAAGTAGGCTATAAAATATATATCTGCTGTATGAATGTAATATATTTTATGATGGAATTAACTGGCACGGGAAAGGTAAGTGCTTTCCACCAATGAACTTTGATTTAAAAATACCAAGCATACATGCATAGCACCTTGCACAAAATTATAAAACTAAATGACAAACATTAAAACGCATGATAAAAGTGAAAGGCAAAAAATATGTCTGTTAATGGGCTACAGCTTACAATAACATGAAAATGTCTACATGGATTTAAATTATTTTACACTATTTTGCAGTCCAAATTATCGGTGCTACTACTTGCTACAGTCTGTTTGGTGTGGCTTCACTTTTCCTCTGCTGCTCAAGGTTTGTTCATGGATTTTGCATCAGTCTTTGGTCATGTCTGTATCTGTCCATTTTCTGATGGTCTCTTTATCTGAGTTGCTTCTCGTGCACTCGCACAAGCTCGAGGCATGCATATTTTCTTTGTACATGAATGGCGATTAGCGCAGCTCTGCCAATCACTATAATTTACATTAAATTTGAAATTAATTTCACACTTTTTTTCTCTCTAATTATGTCAACAGCTGCTGTGAAACCAAGCTGCACACATGAATTTTAATAGCTGTTTCTTTTAAATCCCTCTGAACTTTGGAGAGAAAAACACAACATTATGGCAATATTTCAGTTAGGAGCTTGCGAGGATTTAGTGTTAGGGAGGGAAAAAGAAATTGATCATTAAGTATCCCCTGCTTCCATCTCTTAAAACCACAGAACTGTCCCTCGATCCATCTGCTCATCCATCTGTCTGTCAACCGCTAAATATTAAAACTTCAGAGTATACTAGTTTTTTTTTTTTTTTTTTTGCTAAACTAAATTTTTAATGATGAGGACAAGGATTTAGTTTATCCCATGTTCACTTACAGTGTTGTTTTTCCATGTTTTAAATGTGAAAATATCAAAATTCATGTTGATAATATGATGAAATTGATCAATGAACAATTGTATGGTATAAATTACAGACATCTTCATCATATCAAAACCATTATTTTTTTTACTATTTCTACAGGGAGGGCTGTCAATGCATTTACAATACCTGGTGCTCTGTAGATAATCTAGAAGCCCCATACAGTGAAACTGGATTTAATCTGCTGTATGTTTCTGCTTCTCTCTTTATCTCCATGTCACTGTTAAGGATTTAAAGATGGCACCTGCTAGGCCACCACACTCATGTGCATTAACAAAACTGGCTTGACCAGCTGCAGCCCGGCATGGGTCTGTCGCCCTGCTGGGATGAACATTTGACTATTCACCACAGATAGGAATGTATCTATATGGTTGCTGTGCATGTTTCACTCTGTGTGAGAGAGACAGGCAGAAAAGGAAGCGGAAAGGGAAGGAAATTACGAGGAGATAGACAGAAGAACAAGGAGAGAGAGCAAAAAAGACTAAATAAGGGGCAGGATCAAGGGGTCAGGATTGAAGCAGTTGAGCACTCATCTCCACGCAGCAGGAGCTCACGACCAGTAGCCCTGCAATTACATCGCCATTTAGGACAGACACAGAGGGAGGGAGGCCCAGACCTTGGCCTCCAGCTTTACAGCCTACAGCTTAAACCAAGCAGCCCCCAGAACACATGTTAGAGGAACAGAAAAGACTTAAATCACGTTCACACTAATGCTGATAAATCTGAAAACGTATTTGGCTTGTTTGGATTGGGTTGTTTTACACTATTTGTAGCCCCCCCCCCCCCCCTTTTTCCAGATTTGCTTCACATTGCGGGGTGAAGCAAAGTTAACGGACCTTTCGGGAACTCGTTTTTTTTTATAAACAAGGTCAAACTGATATACAGGTTATATAAATATAGAATATAGTATGTTAATATCAGGTGCACATTGGGTTGAAGATGGTGGCTTTTGTGTGGTCCATCTCAGATGTGCCTTAGTGTCTATTTTGCTGAGCACACCCGCTCATCCAAGACTGTAACACTCAGATGCTTGGACATAAAATAGCTTTTCTAGACACTGGAAAGATTTATAAATTGGAATCTTTAATACAAAAAAAACCAACAACAGCTCTTACTGCAGTCTGAGGTGTTGTGTCTCACAGATATTTCTTTTGTAATAAATTAGAGCACTTGTGGAAAAATGGGCTGCAGGACACGTTTTTCATAGAGATGCAATTAAATGGGTTAAATGAGTATCAAGGCCCATGGCACAGCATTCAGTTCTCTTACAGTATGACATTTGTTTTATGTCTTCTGTGACAGTCATGTGATTTTCATTTTCCAAACATGGCTGACTTTCTATATATATATGCACATCTGTGTGCAAGTTCAGAGGTGGTGGCAGAGGGATGTTGATGTTAGGTCAGTTGGTGAAAATAGCGGATCATCAGCTTCATCAAAGACTTCTTCCTCTTGAAGACTCAATTGTAACGAATCACACCAATGATTTATTGATTGGTGGGTTAAGAAAATGAGGGAGGCACTGGTGGTGAGTTGTGTGGAGATGAGAAAAGGTCAGGTGATAATGACGGTGTCCTCCGCCTTGTGTCACTTCATCACAATCACATTGGCCTTAAACATCTCCACTGGGCCGCCTGCAGCTTTCTCAGTCTGTCTCTCTGTATCAGAAAAACACACTCACACACATGCTTGCACACACACAAGCCACCCTCTTCATGTCTCTCAAAATTAGTCACACTTACTTTCACAGAAATAAAGCACCAAGAACAATGGTGCTCTCTTCCTGTATAATCAGATTGCTATGTTTCAGATCACATCCTGATCTCGACCAGAAAGTCACTGATTAAAATAAAGTACAGATTAACAGCTGCATACCAAAATAACACTGTCTTTCATGTCTCCTACATGTTACACAAGAGACTTACAAACTAGAATAGTAGTCTCCTGTTTTATCTGTGACACAAGCACTGTTTTAAACATTAACCCACATCCAGAGATAGTCTTATTATAGTATTAACTGACTACTGTGCATCACCTACTCTACCTTTTTTTTTGTTGGGTGAAAGCTTTTGCTTGTATCTGCCACTGCATGACTGATGGGTTTGCATAAAAAAAGCCACAGGAGACATAGTGAACGGATGTGTTCTCTCTGTGGGTTAGGAAACAAAGAAATATTTAAAGGTTGATGTAGTCAAATATAACCCCTTCAGGCTAGTAATGGTAAATAATATATAAAGAAGAAACTTAGTTCACCAGTCAGATGATGTTTTGCATGAAGAAAAAGCTAAATGTCAATGAGGTCAGAGATACAGGTAAAATAAGTAAGTTTTGATGCAACTAATGATTCATTTTTTTATCAGTTAATCCATCAATTACTTTGTCAATTACTTTGATACTGAATGCATTTTTATTAAGGTAAAGAAGAGGACAAAATTAAATTGAGAAGCTGGAACTATTCATCCATCCATTATCAGCCACTTATTTGGGGCCAGGTTGTTGTGGCAGCAGGTTCAGTAGGGCAATCCAGTCAAAACTATATTGATTATAATTACTGTTTTTGATTAATGATCAATAAGTTAACTAGTTTACTTTCTGTCAATCAACTAGTTGCGAATTGAGTTTGGAGTATCCAGTAATTCACAGGGGGTTTGGGCTCACTGTTCAGGACAGGATGAAAAGTTAGCTGACAGCACTTTTTCAGTCACAGAGTGCCAGGTGAGTAGTTTTTTTGGCATCTACTTGAATGCCTTATGGAAATCTCCTGTGGAGGATTTGCAACTTGAAGAAGAGTCTCAGGTAGACATGAAGTAAACTACAGGAATTCCACATTATTTCTGGGTTGCAAATGTTTAGGATCCCACTAGAGAAGATAGATGATGTAGCCAGATGAAGGATGTGAAGTATCACTTGCTTAGACCTGCAACATCCATCCATCCATCCATCCATTATCTATACCCGCTTATTCGTATTTATGGTCACAGGGATCTGCTGGAGCCTATCCCAGCTCTCTTTGGGTGAAAGGCAGGGGTACACCCTGGACAGGTCAACAGTCCATCACAGGGCCACATAGAGACAAACAACCTCACACACGCACACTCACTCCTATGGGCAATTTAGAGTCACCAATCAACTTGACATACATGTTTTTGGACTGTGAGAGGAAACTGGAGTACTCAGTAAAAACCATGCAAGCAACATGCAAACTCTGCACAGAGAGGCCCCTGCCAGGCTTCAAATCAGGAACCTTCTTGCTGTGAGGCAACAGTGCTAACCACTCAGGCACTGTGCTGCCTAGACCTGGAACAGTGATCTAAAATCATTTTTTGTCTAATTGTGTCTGTGGAATTCCCAACTTTCTCACTTACACACTGAGTCTATACCTCCATAAGTGTTAATGCCAGAAACAGAAACAAACCCTTTGTGTGCAGTACTGGAAATGTGTGAGTGAATGTGTGTGTGTGCTCAGCAGTGGATCCTGAACGAGTCAGCTCTTTGTTACAGACAATTAAACTCCACTTAGGTCTCTGTCCCCTGTCTGACAAACACACTCACTGACACAAATGTGCACAACCCACCTATACACACGCACACACACACACACACACACACACACACACACACACACACACACACACACACACACACACAGAAACACAGGACAGTGAATAGACATTGTAACCACAGAAGTGAGGTTCAAATACCACTCAACCTCACAGGGGAGGCTGATGACCTTTACCACGGCTGCACAGCCTGTCCCTTTCCTCCTGCTGGTCTATAGCTCTTTCTCTTTCCCCCCTTCCCTTTTTACTTTTCCGTCCATACCTCTCATGCGACACCTTATCAGACTTCCTCATCCCTGTCTTTCCCCAGAGATCCCCACTCCTCCCTCTGTTCCACTAAGCCCACCCCTTCCCCTTCACATCTCCCTTTCATACCTTGAACCTCTCTGACAGCAAGGGCAAGTTTTCTTCCATCCATCCGTCATATCCGTCACCATGACTTTACGCCCACTACCCTACTTTGAGAAAGGAGAAGCTGAACATCAAGTAACCATCTCACCTCTTACATACTAGGATTTAAAATAACAGTGAAATAACAAAAACTAAATGGAAAAAGACTTTTTGAAACTGAACATTTAAACAACTGACAAAATCAACATTTTGGAACAGGGTTAAATGTTGTGTGATCCTACTGCATGAAATTTGGGACTAGAGGTCCGCAGGAAATCACCTGAAAGGAGGTCAGTGGTAAATAAGTGAGTCTGACATGGTTTTAAGAGAAATTGAGACTGTGCAATATTATTTCATATTGAAATGAATGGAGGTCAATGACACCAGATCTTGTAAAGTTAGAAAAGAATATTCACCCACACACAGTACAACAGTTTGCTTTAGGAAATATTAAATACACATTTAAAGGGTACTGTAAGAGTAAAACTATGTTGGTCTTTTTCAAAAGGTAAGATTATTTCTGTGAAGGATAGAAAATTACACAGACTGTCACAAAGTGATTTTCACTTAAAATATGCATCCTAAACAAACAAAACGTTATAAGTGAGGGTTGTTACAATGTCTACAAGCTACTTGGTGGTTATTCAGTTATTAATAAGACAGCGTAAGATGATAAGAGTGAAACTGTTGTTAAGCTGTGGTTATAGTGGTGTGTGCTTGTGTGCACCTGTAAATTTCATCAAACATGGAGACTAAGCGACCTTGTTTGTCGGACAATAAACCTCTCACTCTTTAACCTTGAATTCATTTGATCAGTTAGCTGACTGAGTCATTCTGGACAAAATATACCTCTGGGAGCTGCTGAGGATGGACAAAGGGTGGGCTAAATTTCCCCATGTGAATTCTCCTTAGATTTTTTGGAAAACTATCTGTGTATGGCCTGACCTGTAATGAACTAATTAGCTAAAGAAAAGGGAGGCCAGTATAAGAGAGAGGAAAGAAGTAATGAGAGATACTGAAAAACAAGTTGAGAGACGATGGTAAGGAATAAGAAAGGGGTGGGGGGGGGGTGCATGGAGGAGGAAATGGGAGTGAGGAAGGAGGAGGAGTTGATAGTTTGAGGGGTCGAGCACCACCTGGTATTCCTTTACAACCAAGGAAAATGCCTAGAGAAATGATAATAAAATAGAGAGAAGTCGCAGAGCCTTCTGTTGCTGACAGGAGCTGTGTATGTGCCCTGCGAGACGCATGTGTGTGCATGTGCGTGATATGAATAATTCATGGCTGTTCATTAAGGAGAGAAAGTGTGAGTGAGTGATTGTGTAAGGGTGTGTGTGTGTGCGTGTGTGCACCCTTCATTGCTCTGTGCCATGTCGCCTGCCTTGTGGCTGCCATCTGGCTTCACGCCATCAGAGTGCCACCCTCCAAAGCCCTCACTCTTGCAAACATGGCGGGGGGGGGGGCATTTGGGTGAGGGTGGGGAGATGGCGGGTCGGGAGTGGGGGGTTGGGGAGGCAGCATACATTTATGAAGAGGAGGGAAGGGGACAGAGCCTCAAGTGAAGTTCTCCATTTCACTGATATCATGTGACATCCACAGTCTGGTAAAAAGAGATGTGCAGTTGGATGTGAAGTGTAATGACAGCCCATCACATGTGATGCAAAGTGTCATATAGACCCTCTGCCTCTGCTCATCCCCTCTTCTTCCTCTTTTTATTTTACATGAGCGTTGGTACTTTTGATACGAACCTACTAATGTTTTGTGCCCATAACCATTTGGATCCATTTCTGATCCTTAAAGTGACACCTTTCTTTTAAGGAACTGTGTGTTGATTTGCCATTGGACATCCTATGTAACAGGTTAAAATGTCTGTTGTAAACAGATCGAAGTGGATTAAGTTTGATGTGATGATCTCATTGCAGTTGTTCGCACAGTTTCTCTGTGCAATGGGGGATTACTGCATACATTTTAGCTGCCCTCACTTAAATAGTTCAGAAAAAATAAGTAAGTACAATACAGTACAATTGTCTTGCTTAAACCCTGTAACCAGATTTTCTACATTTCTCAGACCTCAATAGTACATTAGCAGTACCTGAATCCACAGTACCTGTAAGGAAAAAGCACCTAGGAGTGAGAGTGAAAGGACAAACCTTAAATAGGATTAAAGTCAGAAATGCAACAAATATGAGAATGCATAAAAACAACTACTGTTACATCAGAAGTACTTTGGAAGTAGCAATGTTAATGATACTTTTCTGTGTCAGTCTTTGTGTACCTAAATTCAGGTAATGTAATCCTCTCCTAAGTTTTGCTGTTTTGTCAAAGAAAAAATAGATTTGAGATAGATAAAAACTAGATTTTAAATATGAGGTTAGCTTAGCCTAAGAATCTTTGATTGGGAATTTGCGCTGAGCTCTTCAGAAATGTGCGGACCCACCTGCCAGGTGAGACTGAACATTCTCAGGAACCCACATTCCAGGCCCCAAGATGACCAGCCAGTCAATATGCACCCTCATCTCTAGGAGAATATTCTAATCTTTTGGTAATTTACTGCTGCAAGACTGGAGCAAGATTTTCTTATATCAGAGAGTTTAAATAAAATAATATCCTGTACACATAAATGAAAGTGAACAGAGGCAGTGCAGTCTGTATTAAACTTTGCTTTATTCTTTAATATATATTACAGCTTAGATAACAATTTGACACTAACTGTCAATTACACTTTTCCTTTGAAAAAAAACATCTGTTTACAAATAAATATCAGTAGCTCTTTTTTGTATTTCCCTTAATGGTTGTGTTTTGAATATACTTTGCCCTTCAGAGGCCACTGTACACCAGTTACTGGTGAGCACAAAAATATAACTGATAAATTCTAACACTAAACTGGAGTTATGCTTTCATGAAGTAATTACATAATCATGCACTCGTTGATGTTTATACACTCATACAGTCACAGACACAGTATGTACAGTATGTATTTCTAGCCTAGTTCTCCAAGAAACACTCACAGGTACATACATCTTGAACCTCCCTTTACCTTTTTATCCCACCAGCATTAATTCACATTGGAACGCTTTCCTACTACACATTTCCCTCTGCACATGGGAGAGTGGCCATGGCAAATGATTGAGTATTTGTAAGTATGTGCCCTATGAAATGTGTGTGTAATAAACACAAGCGGCTGTGGTTGCAAGATAGTGTCCCAAAATAAGACGCCAGGTGTTTGTGTGTGTATCTAGTGTATATGTGTGTGTGTGTCCATCTGGAGGGTTCCTTGGGGTCACAGTAATCTGGCACAGCAATCTCGCACTGTAATCATCTCAGTACTCAGCAGGTGGCCTGGCAGAAGGCTGGGGAGAAAAGTTTCTGCACATCTTCTCTCATCCAGATAAGGCCATTCTGACTTAGAGAAAGATGGGCATATAGACTAAACGTTGCACATGTAAGTATGCATACTTACATACTGAAAATGAAGTAAATCAAAATCCATGTTATGGTGGAGAGAATCATGTAAATGTATATCGGAAGACAAGCAGTTTTCATATTGTGTTAGTAACTGCAGCAGTGAGACGACCGTGTTAACAGTGCTGTCTCCAAAGCTTTGGTGCATTTGACACACTCCCCATGGCTGGTCTACATGTGGAAAAGGCCAACAGCTCAGCCAACTCAAGAAACGCAGCAGGAGGTGCATGTAAGCAGGAACAACAGAATCGTCACGGCGCGAAGTACAACATTGCATCCTGACTAAATCAGAAAACATATTTCTCAATAGCTGTTTACTCTGGGACGAAAGCACTTTATGGTCCTGTAATGGAAGGTGACAGATAACAGAGCGGAGAGGAAAATGATATATATTCTACACCCGAGTTCTTTTTTTTTTTCTATTTAACAGTGGACGGTCTGAGCTCAACAGTATAGTTATTTCAGGAGATCTGGTTCTTATCATGCCACGACACACAGGGATAATGAACTTGTCCTATCGTCATATATTATATACATGTGAGTGTGTGGGGGGATGTATGTGTGTTCTGTTTTAACTCAGAGGACAGACTGTGTGTTGTTACATAGTGATGAAGGGCGCATGGTTATCTCTACCTGGCATTCTTATCACATCTGCACATGTGACACCTTTCAATAACCCTCACTCCCCACCTTTCTCTCCTCTGCTCTCTAAAAATGGAAGCCAGAAGAGATAAAGTGTGTGTGTTTGTATGTGTGAGCTTGTGAGATGGTTAGTGGGACCAAATGAAAAACTGTGTGCCTAAAAGAGAGAAGATGGAATAGAAAAAGAGGAAAACAGAAAAAGAGGTAACAGAGCAGCTAGAAAGTAACAGAGTATGTTTACAACATCAACTTCAACTTCCTTACATTTCATGTGATGATTTGTACAAGGATGATGAAATTTTAGAAACACATATAAAACAACATTAGAAACATATCTCAAAATAATGCAGTCCAGATCTACACCATCACAAACTATGACCATAATGGTAAAACATATACCCATTCTATAAGTGTGAACAAAAAGTGAACACATGTATAAAAGTAGACTTTTTGGCAGAACAGTTATATTGGACAGAGTGTTGCAGAACATCACAAAAATATAAATGCAATTAACATTTTACATAAAAAAAACATATGCATATGAATGCAGACATAAGACTGCTTGTACTTAGTTTATGATCATGCAGGTTGTCAGGTTTTTCTAGTTGTGAGGCAACAGTGCTAACCACTGCAGCACTGTGCCAGCCTGGACAAATCCTTAAAGTAAAAAAGAGCAAGAGAGAATGGGTAAAAAGAGAGAGTGAGAGAGCGAGAAAGAGACAGAGAAATATAAGAGAAGAAAGTCAGAGGGCTAGCTATCAGGAGTGTGAATGGGCATAGTGTAGAGCAGTGAGCCAGGCCTGCTGGCCAGTTTCCAGTGGGGATAGTGGGTGTCCCTGTGCCAGCTGGCAGCCTGTTCTTCCCATCTGTGGAGCCTAGGAGAGTGTGCAGTAATCTCCTGGAGACAGCGGCTCAGCCCAGGCCAGATTTAAAGGGATATGGCCAGCTGGCCAGGCATGGACAGGTCTGTACCAGGGAGAGAAAGGAAGGGCAGGAGAAGGCCACAGAGAGGGGTGAGCTGTGATGAGGCAGGTCAGGTGTAATAGTGAGGATGATATGGGAGCTGAGGATTGGTGGTCAGGGAGCAATAAAGAGCACTGGTAAGAATGATTATAGTCCAGCTGCCAGCAAATAATGGAGCAGTCTGAATGTAATGTCCCTACCTTTAACTGTGAAAACTACAGTGGGTCTTTGCCAGCTGCAGTAATGTTACTAACGTGTACCTGTGTCAGTCGTGGCTAAAGTCTGTGTCTCACTGCTCTGTTGCCTTTTCGCGCTGCACTATGTCACAAAACTAATGAAGCTAATTAAAGGGAACGCTCTATTCCTACTCCAGCCAAAGAAATAAAACAAGCTGTAGGCCAAGTAGCTGTGTTTAGCTCTTGGTTTACTCCTCTCTGTGATTGTTGCAGATGGTAATCAGAGCCCAGCTGGCCTGTCAGCTACAGCTTTAGGCCTGCGTTTCAAAATAATATCAATCTTACCAAGTAATTTAATCAAGTATTTAACTTTATTTTTGGTGGAAAATTTCCAATAGGATAAGCCAACTTCACTAATCTTGACTCAAATCTTTTTTTCTTTTTTTTTTCAGTTTAAGGATTTTTATCCTGTCCACCATCCACTGAAATCTCTGGTGAAATATTGTCTTCTTAGCAAAATTATTGAGAAATAATAGCAATCTTATTTTGCTATAGATGTGTTCATCTTTTTGAAGGAAATATGTTTGACTCTTTTGTTTTGTTTTTTTTGTGTGGGTGCCAGGTGAGGGAAGGAGAAATGTTAAGAGGGAGACAGAGAGAGATTCAAGCTTACAGCTGGGGCCTGACTACACATACAAAGATACTTAAACACACTGAGACACACAGACACACCAATTGCAGCAATCAAAGAAAGTAGTCATACATGCACATCTAGGCACGCTAATCTGAACGATATCTGGGAACAATATCATGTACACATGCATGCACAGGTGTGCTCAACTCGTACGCACACAGGCACAGAGACACACATGCCTGAGGCAATTGCAGAAGAATAAGTGAAGCCATGCAAATCCCCAGATGTGCAGGAAGACAGGGGCAAGATGAGGAAGAGAGGATTGGGAGGAGGAAGAGCAGAGTGTGTGTGTGGAAGGGTGGGGGTTTGACGGAGGGAGGAGAAAGGGAGGTAATGTGGTAGGGAGGGCTGGGTGTTTACTACTATTTAAAAGGCAGTGGGTGCTGTGTGCAGATTAATAAACAGGAGGTAATAGCAGAAGGACTCTATATTTATTTTTTATCTTAAATGTTGCTTGTTTGTCGGGCTGGATGAATATTGACTGTGAAATTGGGATCAGGGGCGACACATGCCAGTGCTCGGCCTTATCTCTGGGATGCAGGCAGGCCTGGGGCTGTTATCGCCATGCCACAGTGGCGTGCCGGCACTCCAGCGCTCTCAAAGCCGCCACATTCCCTTTGTATCTGCCTGGAGAAGCCTGTTTACCTTTCACTGGCTTGATATTCGCATTAGAGCCGCTGACTATTTACTCACTGCCTCCTCCTCTTCTCCCTCCACCGGGCAGTGAAGCTGTCTGTCATCTCTTCCTTTTTCTGTTTCTCTCTCTCTGTTTGGCTATGCCTATCAAGCTCTTTTCTACTGTTTGTCTTTTTACAGTAGTATATTTTTTTTGTCCTGGCTCCACATTTGACCTTCACCACGACATAAAGTTCTGGACACTGCTTTACCTGCCAAGAAGCAAACAGCTACAAACGAAGGGGAGGTTTTGTACATCTACTACATAGCCTACATAAAAAGGCAAATTGCTTGACACCATGCACAGTAGCAAGCTGCCCTCACCAGAAAAATGTCAATACTGGTCATGAAACCAAACACTTGAAACTGTTTGATTTTAAATCTGTGCCTTCTTTAACTATGCCAGTGACATGTATAATCTTATCCAAGCACTTTTTGTTGACTAAACATAAATAAACCTTAACAATGGATGTTGCAGTTATGAGAAGTGTATATTGAGCTGTGGACAGCTGTGTGAATATAATTGGAGTCAGCTGTAGCCAGGTAGTTGACAAATGAGCCACTGATGGTGAAGTATGAATAAAGGAGTTGATACTAATCACTAATGCAAATGCAGCTTTATTGTTCTGTCTCAAATGTCTTCCATACAATCAATAGTGATTAGCTATTAGACTACACATTTGAACCCAAAACCTTCATGCTGTGAGGCACCAGAGAAAATTGTGTATAGAAACTGAAGTATCAGTGTTTCTAGATGACATTGCTGTTTTTGACATTGTATTTTTTGACCACTGGTTAAAGGCTTCTAAACACATAATGCAGGGGTCAACAGCCCAATTCCTCAAGGGCCACTGGCCTGTTTGTTTCTACCCATTGCTGATTACCTGGATCAGGTGCGTTCAGCCAATCAGAAGCTGGAAGATACCATCTCAGATGTGAGTTTAAGGGGGGGAGACAAAGTGAATTGGTAAATCATTCTTCCATCTTTAGATTGACTGAACACACCTGATCCAGGTAACCAGCACTGTTAGAGTTAGTTAGTTAGTTACGGATAGTTAGAAAACAAGCAGGACAGTGGTTCCCGAGGTTGCCCAGGAATGTAATACAGGATGTTCACATGTCTATCTAAAAATTCTTTATACCTCTAAATCCAATTTATGGTCGTTGTGGCCGTCGTTGAGATTGGATAAGAGGTGGGGTACACCCTAGACAGATCACCAGGGGCTATCACAGGGCTGCCACATAAAGATAGACAAACACTCACATTCACACATGCACAAGAGTCACTAATTAACCTTACCCAGAAAAAACAAACTCAGACACAGGGAGAACATGCAAACTCTACACAGAAAGGTCTGAGAGTATAAGAAGGATTTGCTGTGAGGCAACAGTGCTCACAGCCACAGCACCAGGATGGGCACATATCTGAAGAATTTCTAATACTTACCCTGAACCCTCTTAAAAATGTAAAACAAACTCCTTTAATTTGGATAATCTCTGTGAACTCTTTTTTTCTACTTTTTTCAACAACTTACTGAAGCTTAGTGCTGCATGTACAATAGTTTGGGAACAATTATTGTAAAGCACTTAGATGTAGCTTTCTTTAAAATGTGTTTTAACACCATCAGGCAATAAGGAATAATATCACAAAAAATTTACCATCCAAAAGGCACCAGATGTGGTTTAAGCCCCAAAGGGACAATTCCTTTAAACAAGTTAGTCTCTCTCAAGCTACTGTACTGCACCTCACTAGTACAAGCAGCTGTGTACACCAGCTTTCAACTGCATCACAAGCTTCAGGCAAATACAACTAAAACAGAAAGGAACTGGGTTTGGCAGCCAATCAGTCAGTTAAAGTTTTCAAACAATAACAGGCACACCTGTAACAGAAATAGCACTGTGACAGTGAGACTTAATATTTTTGTATGACAATCCCATGTCTGGCAGTTTGCTTTCTTCTCCTCTCATCTTCTGAGGGAAGGACACTCAGATTCCTCCAGTTATGGCTCTTCTCTTACATGGCAGTTTTTTTTTTGTTTAATCTCACTCCTGCATGCTGGGTACACTAAGAGGCTAGGGGCACACTCTGCAGCATGCCATGCCATGAGGTGGGATAAGAAGCAAACAACTCACAGGCAATGCTTAGCAACCCTGATCTGAGTGTCTAGCAGGGTCCTGATAAGCTGACAGGCAGGAGAGGAGAGCAAGAGGTGTAAGGAGAGACATGAGGCTGTTAAGGTGTTTTCCCTCTCTGAGTTCTAATAAATGAATACCATGAATAACATCACAGCCCAACAATAGTTTTTTATTTGTGAGCTTCTGTTTCACAATGGAAGAAAGACTCACACAGTTGCAAATCAAGTCCCTCTTACAATTTCTTAACACCATAAGACTATGGTTTGTTTATTCACCACATGTTGACTGTACATTAGCTTTAGCTACTGGATAACACGCACTGACTTTCTGTGCATTTGGAGTGTGACTGTGTGTGTTTTATATACCCGCTTTAAGTATGCACTGATTCACAATACACTATCACACTCGACAAAACCTCAAAATCTGATCTTTATGATCCTTCCTAAAAGGTTGGCACATGTGTAACCCCAGCAGATGTGACGCTCTCAAGCTAAAACATGGGACTGTACACTTTGATTGGCTGTTTCACACTGTTCTTCTGTGGTTTCTCACTTTTTGTAGCAGCTGTGTTTTTAAGTCAGAAAATTTCAGTGCGCATCCAATCCACCCTACAGCCCATGGTGTCATAATCATCATGCAGTGTGTTATTGGGATATTACAAGACATGTTTATGTTTTATGCTTTGGGTCCTCCACAACCCAAAAGTGTATTTTCAATTCACTGTCTAACTATCTGAGCATCTGCCTGTCTTTTGATGGTTGGTCAGTCCATCTGTCTGCTGATTAGTACACATCTGTCTGTCTATGCATCTGCCAGCTTTTGAAGCCAAGGTATGTGTGACATGAGCAACATCACCGTCCTGTTGTACAGCAGTGGAGAGAGAGGCGGAGAAGGATGAAGAGACTGGGATAGGCAGTACATTAAAAGCATCTGAACAGTGTGTTTACTCGACTTAATCAAAGAGGACAGACTGCAAACCTGCCAACTATAAACACACAGTCATAAAACACTGGCCTGACATTTTTTCTCTTGTTTGCTATGATTCAAACTGGCATTAATTAAATATTATTGGCAAATAATTACCAATTTCAGTAATTGTATCTAGTCATCATGCATACATTTATAATGTTTACATAGTGATATGTTTTTATGATGTACCTGACAGTCACAGATGAGCAGTGTGTGGCAGTAAAGCATTACTGGGCAATTTATAACAATACTGACCACCTTGCCTATAACAAAATTGTATAGGGAATTACATTTTTGAAATTTAGTAACTACAATACAGTTACTTATCCCTATAACACTGCACTTTTAACTAGTGAGTGGTTGCTTCATCCACATGATCTCTTTTCTACATGTGTTAAAGGAGTAGTTTATAGAAACAGACATTTGAGAAATTTATTTGCTTTCATGCTAGTAGTTAAATCATAAGATTGATAGCATTCTCATGTCTATATGATAAATATAAAGCTAGAGCCACCAGCCAGGGAGCTATACTTAGCCTAATATCTAGAAATAGCCCGGCACATAACTCACTGTAATTCCTTTGCTATCTTATGCCATTTTATTATCATATTTTATTATTTGTTATTATTACATAGTAATCCATGGCATTTTCCAGGTACTGTTACTTGCCCAGTGCTGTCAATAAATTTCACACTACTGTGGTTGTATTTCAATGTCTGACCTGTACTGGTGCTTTCTCTGCTATGGAAACCATATGCTTCCCAAGAAGAATAACAAAGCATAAAAGTATTTGCAAATACTGTTTGACCCAGGTCTGTTTACAGATCAGTGAACCTTAATTGGGGCTGTCAGCCCATGCTCACTTCCACCCTATCCATTTCAATACTGAGACAATAACAACATTATGGAGCTCAATAGCTCATATTCCAATGTGGCACTAATACTGAGATCCCTCCTCCTCTCTGTGCAAATCAATGGAGTGAGATGGCCTTTGGCTTCATTTTTCATTTTTAATATTGACTGCTGTTCTACTTTGGAGTGCACTGTCAGTCCAATTACAGAGAATTTAATTGATTTTTCCTCACAGGCTGGGTTAGATTGGATTGGTTTATGCAAAGCAGATCAAATAGAAGTACTCCCTGGACTCTCTTCTATGTCTAAAATATAGCTCTAATGAGCAGGAGCTCCCTGACACTTTCTACATCTCACCCTATTTCTTTCTCTTAGCGCAAAGTGACATACATGTGAGCCTAGTCACACAGACAGTTCAATATAACAGCAGCAGCAGCAGTAATTATAGCAAGCAACCATTTTGATGATTCTTACAATGTTCCACGAATAATCTTTGGTTCATTGTAACTGCTATCACTGTGTTAAAGAGAGTGGATGGCTCCAAGTCATTCACTGTTGGTTTTTTTTTCCCCAGAGAGAGTTGAAACTTAGGCATAAAAATTGATAATTCATACAATTATATGTGATGAATAAAGCAGGTGTCTCTTCATTTGAAAATTCCACAATGACCTTTACATGAAGCCTCCTCTCATGAAAAATACATGACCCTGAACACAATATGTCAGACAGCTAGACAGGGCTAATTAGCTGCAGGTAAATTCTTTCTCAGACTCGCGCTTCACGCAACACACACACACACACACTCCTTGGTCAAAGTGCTTGGCTCCTGTGTGCCAATTGACGGGTTTGGAGTGTACTGTAGACTTCACCTCATTTTACAGTTGTTTTCTTTTCTGATTTCTCTCTTCCCTAAACCCAAACAAGCAAAAAACAAACATACCTAAACAAGAAAATTAGGGAGACCAAGTATTTGGCCAATGGAGTGTCAGGTGTTTCTTAGCTAGCTTTAAAAAGTAGAAAGTGGAAAGTTTAAGCTAAAGTGAAGTTATCCAAACCTCTATGGCAAAGTGCTAATTACAAGCCAGACTAGATGGTTGCTAGTTACTCCTGTTTGGTTACACACTAACACTTGTGGAGCCTTTTCATTCTCTGCCATAATACCTGAACATTTCAAATGAATTGAGCTTCTAATAAAACATTTATTATTATATATTATACAATTATTTACTTGAACCATATTTGAGAAGTTTTTATGCATAGGTGTGTTATGTCAGCCCACCCATTAATAGCTAAAGGATTCCAATTTAAGCTTACTTCTACATTGTTCACATACAGCTATCTGGGCCTGCAGATCCCTTCAATTGTCAAATGCTTCTGGTAAATTAATACTCATATGCATATTCATACATATACATGAATCTTGGGTGAGATATTGCACCTAATGTAAGAAAAAATATAATGGCCCCCACATATGTCGTAAATATGTTTCATGGGGCCCTATTAGTCCAGCTTTCTCCCCACTTTACATTGCCCATGACATGAATAACCCATCCATAAAAGGCAATGCTTAAATATGTCACATGCACAGAGGGAAAGCACAGAATTATTATTACTGGCATTTTATTACTATTAAAATTATTATTTGCTGGAGGGCAGTGAACTGATTTTCAATGTATAAGTTTTTAGCCATGTCTGTTTAATGTGTGTTTAATGTATGTCTCTTTCGGCATGTGTTTGTTTGTCTGCTTGTTTGGCTGCCAAACAGAATTGGAAATATATTGTGTTATAGCAGTCTATCACTTGTCTCCTCACTTAAATCTCTACTTTCACATTCCTGGAGGCTGGTATTGGAGTCAACACCCCTCCTCTTTGCACCTTTGCATAGAGTATGTTTGTGTATGTGTGTGATGGAGGAAGGAAACGAGACAGAGATGGTGCTGTCTTCTTTGTTTCTGGGTGCCCCCTTGCTGAGCTGTCATCACTCCCTGGCACCGGGTACACAGCACAGCTGCAGGGGAACCACTCTGCAGGGAACCTTCGTTTCCATCTGTCTCCAATTCACAGTGGCACCTATTTAGAGCAGCTCAGCGGCTGTGCATGCCATGATCCACAAGAGAAGGGATAGGGTGGGTCTAAGGAGGTTAAGAGAGGTGGGCATCATGAGATTATGTTTGAGTGTAGGGCAGTAAGATTATTGGGTTTATTATGAGAGAAGAATAATACACCTCTCATATATGACTTTATTGTATCTAATCTAATCTATCTAATAAATGTTAATATACACAGACATTTTCTGACAAAAAATATATTTCTGTAAATTATTATTTATCATTATCATTTTTATATTTCTAATTATAATATACTTTTGAAAATTGAATGACTGTATTTTCAGGCTTTTGTTGCTTTCAATACACATAATGTAGCCTATTGAAAGCAACAAAATAGGTTTTTGATAAAACATTGGAAACAACCCTATCAATCAATATATTGGCTCTCGTTTGTGTGTCTATTTGAGCATTTGTGCATGCACTATGTTTTCCTGAAGTCGTGTCTGTGTGAAAGTATGAGAACAGGCTTTACTTAGCAGGTGTACTGTGACAGTTCTTGAAAGAGTGCCAAGTCTGCTGTATGAAGGATAAGAAAGAGGAGACACTCAGCGTGCATCTGTGTGCTGCTCGACTGTGACAGATGGGGACGGTTTAACTTATAGAGTTCTGTTAAGATCTGGAGGTTTTTCTGAAGCTGCCTGTGCCAAACAGGTGTGGTGGTTTCTGAAGACACCACAGAGAGTGAAGGTGAACAAGTCTCCACTGACTTGTTTGTCTGGTAGTGGCGTTTCCACTGATAGACGGTAGTTGCTGGTGTATACTGTGCTCTTTTTGTTTTTGTTTGTTTGTTTTCTATTTTATGTGGGTGCATTTACTTTATAAATGCAGTAACCATCATTGTCATTTATCCTGTCCTACTGTGGTCAAATGGAAACAAATATAAACTCTAAGATATATCAATATTCTTCGGTGATATCTCCCATGAACTGTTATGTGAAACTTTAGGGTAAGTTCAGAAAAAGTAAATTGTGTTATTCATTACTGAAACTGTCAGGTCTGGGGAAGGCAACATACTTTTATTTAGTATGACTCAAACAGAAACAAGAATTTCCATATTTAGAAACTCAGGTCTTTGTAAATGTTCTAAATGTTTCTGAAATAAATAAATATTGAAATATAATAAATATTGTACAAGTCTGTGGTGTGTATTGGCCCAACATGCAAAGTTCAGCTGGTTAGTAGTGGCCAGGTGTCTCACAGGAAAGCAAGTCACTTCACCATATGGCTGCTTCTCACCAGCAGACGCCAGCAATCGCAACCACTGACTTTCACATAGTTTACTTTTGCTGTACAAGGTGAAAAGTTGCATCTGGGCTAAATCCTGGCCAACATGCTGAAAGAAGTCTATAAAAAAAGATAAACCTATTCAATCAGTGTAAGGAAATTGTACTGATATAAGGGATATAGTGATTTATATATAACACAATTAAAACATGGATAGTTAACAAAAAGATTTTATGCATTTTCTCTCAATTTCTGACATACCAACAAAGTTGTAGACTATTTTGCTTCTCTCTTGAATGCTGCTTCTCGTTTTAAAGACATAATGAAGTCCTGGTGTGTCTTCCTGCTGGGTCTGTATTTGGCGAGGGGTGCCTGTGTGTCGCTGATAGAGGGATCTCTCTGACACGGCTGCTCTGGCCCACTGCATCTGGGAGCTAGCAGCAGCATCCGCTGGGGGAAGATAAGGCAAGGTTAGCCGCTCGCCTGTAACGCACGTTTTGCCCCCCTCTGCCCTGTCCTTCTCTCCTCCCCAGCTCCTCCCTCCCATCATCCTCCTGACCTTATCTCATGGGAGAAGGCATCACTGGGTCGCTACAGTGATGGCACCTGCCAGAACCAGAGCTGGCCTCTGGTGATTATGGTGGAATCATTATCTCTCTCTCCCCAAAAACTCATTTTATACCTGCCACCATCTGAGGGGAGGGGGGGCAAAGGAGCAAAGGTTTATATTACAGGTAACACAGAAAATTGTGTGCGTGCTCATGTGTGTATCTGTAGAGTAGGTTTGGTATATTTAACCTCCCATATGGACAGAAGGGTGATAGTTTAGGTGTTAAATTGTCATCATAAATTAGATTCCCAGATAAGTTTAGTGGCGATTAATTAACAAGTAATTAATAAGATCTTTTGCATTTGTTCCATGTTGGATATAAGTCAAAGTGTTCAGTTTTTAACTGTTAGCTAATATAAAGCTTAGCATGTGTTCATTCAGTTCAATTCCAGCTTTTATTCTTCCATTTTTGCTCCCATCCATTAGTTTTCTACACCTCTTTGCTCTTTCCATTCATATGTCTTCCTCTTCCTACAATAATCAATTTAAAATGTAGGTTGACACTATTGACACATCATCTATGGAGTAAACCTTAAGTTTCCTCTGCTCTAACATCCACGTTCCACCTGTCCTACCACCTGATGCATTCTCACAGAATTCTGGGAATTCAATTCCTAAATAAATTCAAATTTACACTTTGATTAATACAATAACATAAAATGTGAACACCCTATGCATCTGGGAAATCCCGCTGAGTTTAGTTGCTGAAAAAAAAACACCTAAACTTCATGTGCTCCACAAACTCAGGGCTCGTAGTGAAATCAATGCTCACTTGCTTTCTCTCTCTCTCTCTCTCTCTCTCTCTGTCCCTCACACTGAAAGACAAAGAAAGCAACACAAGTTTTTCTCACTTCCCCTCTGCTGATGACCATCTGTGTGTTGGTTTCAGCCAGACACTTGGCACATCTGTGTACTCACATCCCCTCTCACTTCTTTCAACAGCACAGTACTTGCTCAAACAAAAAAATGTGGCTGTATGTGTAGCAGTGAGTAGTGCTGTCACATATGCACAGACCACTCCATCTGGCTTAGGGGTTAATGAGTGTGGGAGTGGGGTCAGAGGTTAAGGAGGTGATGGCTACAATGTTGCTTAAGTTTCATGCAAGAGCCACTTTCAGCTGTCACAGCTCTGTGAAGTTTACTTTGGCATCTTTGATTCTAAATGTGTGACAGTAAAATGTAATTTCCCAGCACAGGCGTAGCCCAGAACACTTCTTTTTCTCTATTTAGAGGTGCCTGCTATTGCCATCATGTAGTGCAAATCGCGTTAAAAAGTTTCAACATGAACTGACCACACAAATTCCCAAAAGGTGTCCATTTATGAGTAATGACTGTTTACCGAAAACAGGTTAACACTACAGAACAAATCTGATATGGAAATGGCAAACTTTTTTTCCCGTATCACACTTCTCATTTGTGGTGAAGTGAAGCTATATATATTGTACAAATACAGCTCATGTTGTTGTACTTTGTAAAACATGTTACAGCAAAAACAAACAAACAAACCAACAAACAAGGGTCTTATTCAAACATGTGACTGTTGGATCATATATCTACATCTCACAAAAACTAGCCTGGACCCTGTTTTTTTTTGTTGTTGTTGTTTTTTTTTTTTTTTCATTTGAACTACCTAAAGGGGAAAACCTCTGGTTCTCTGGAGCACATGAAATGAGAAGTAAACATCAGAGTTGATGAGAAAAGCTGTTTCCATGAAACTCTATGGAACATAGCAGAAGTGTACATTTCAATGTAATTGCTAAATGTTAACTTTTGTTTTTGTTTTTTGAGAATGTATGAATTCAATGATGGAAGCAGTACTAACGTCAGATGTGTAGTTACATACATCAGACATATATTTTATAAGGATCAGTACCACACAAGTAGAAGTCCTGTATTATTTCCGTAAAAGTGCATAAATATTATCAGCAAAATGTACTTAAATGTATTTAATTATGTAAAGAAATATTGTTCATCATGTTAATGTTTCACTGTTATGCATGATGTTTGGAAATAATGCGTAAATTATATTTTGCAGCTGTACTGTAAGGTTGTAGTAATTTTAACTACTTTACAAACTGTTGGGAGGTTTGAGATGCTAGAGCAGAGGAAGTCCAAGCTCTAAGGTCAGCCTTCTTCTGGTGGGCTGTAGAGGATAATGTGAGCTGTATGGTGTGAGACAGAAGCTGGGAATGCTGAAATTATATTTAAGGGGTTAATGTGGCCTAACAGGAGGTGTAAATATTCAGCATTTATGAGACCGAAATGTAGAAAAATTAGATCGCTTTTTAATGCAACTTCCCATTTCAGTTTGGTTTTGGTAGGTCTTTAAGATAAGGTTATCATTTTTTAATCAAAAAAATATCTTTAGTTTGGGATATCAGTCACTGAACTAGATGTTGCTTTTCATTTTGATCCCTAAATGTACACAAAAATACCAAAGAGTGAAAAATAAAAAAAACAACCATCCTAGATGCATTCCAGTAAAGAAGAGCTGGTTAAACAAATGCATGACAGTGATAACAAATTACAACAACTGGTTTGAAGTTAAGGCAAAGAAGTAATACACACAAACCCTGGGGATGAACAGCTGGATGAACAAGAAGGATGAGTTTTGGATGTTGAACACCAATAGACAGGGTGCACAGAAGCAAAGGAGCCTGGGTAGGTTGAAAGGGGGCAACTAAGAACAGAGGATGCAAGGGAGGGTTAGGAGTGGCTGCTGGCCACAGACACAGCTGGTTCCTGACAGAGGAAGCCCAGACGGAGGCCTACAGTAGAGCCTGCTGTTTGCTGCCTGGCCTCCCTAGGGGCTGCAACCCTACCACAGCAGAAACACACACAAACTGTAATGTATAAAACACACACTTCTCTTTTGAGCTGCGGTGGCAGGCAGGGCAAGGAGGAGGGTTCAGATGAGAGCACAGCCCCTCAGCCAGAGCCACGAGACATGCTGACCTGCCACTGACACACACTCACTTACACACACAAACCCAACCCTGGGTTGCCTCATATTCACGCATATTCTGCTGAAAAGGACAGAAGACAGATTGAGAGAACCAGATGAACAGAGAAGAGGAAAAAAGAGACATGTACTGTACATGCACGATGGTGCCATGTTCACTTAAAGATACAGAAGAGACTCTTGGATGAAGACAAACACTGCCAATAGTAGGTATTATTATACCTGCATTTGTTTTATATATATATAAAACAGCATGCAGGCATGAAGCAAAGAACAAATACCAGTGGAAACCAGGAGCTTCAATGAGGATTTAAAAGGGAGACAAGGAAGCTGGTCATTTTTCACTATTTGGAGCTTTATTTGCAGCTAGGTCGTTTTCCTTGCATGGCAGTTCAGTGGGTCTAGTGATCTACTAGGGCCTCAAAGGCAAAGCAGATTGAAATTATGAGGAAAAATAGCGAAAGACTCAAGCACGATTTATGGTTCAAGAGGAAAACCTCCTAAATATGTAGATTTGCTTGCGATTGATAAACTGCCTTGTGTCTGCTTCATACTAACAGTGTGCCACCTAAACTCAAAACTCTCACCTCAAAAAGAACGTGGGAAGTTGAGATCTTAGTAGTGGTAATTTGAAGGTCCGAACATGTCTACCGCAGTGAATTTGGACCGCCAGAAAAAAGCTGACCTTAGAGCTGACACTTCCTCTTCTCCAGCATTTGCTCTACGTGTCCCCACGGTCACACTGATCAGCCACAGAGAGCTGAGGGATAAACCCGCTGCCCACAGACTCCAGCCTGTAATCCTTGGTCCTAACCTGGCAACCAGCGGCCGCTACAGATGTAGTGAAGGTAGGAGCCTGTTATCTTGAAGGTCCTGTTTAATGAAATCTTTTGGCAGTGTGTTACTGTGATGAGTGATGGAGAGTCCTGCAGCTGTCAGGTCATCTCATTAAGTTGGAGTGATTGACAGATAATCAGTTTGTGTTGACTTAGCACCACATGCTCTAAGGGCAATATAGGTTTCTTCATCTTGCTAAAAGACCTGCTATTTGATGACTGAAGTGAGGGCTTCAAGGTTAAAATGACATCAAACATTACTACCTAAATTACTTTGCTTTTCCAGAATGATGTGCAATACAATGACTTAAGACTTGTTCCCCAGTGCGATTATAATTTTTTTTTTTTTTGCCTTTCATATAAAACAAGCTAACTTTCACGATCAAATTGAATCATGAAAGTCAGGATTAAATTATCCACTAAGCCCAATTTTTCTCAAAAGCATCCATCTATTGTCGTGTATTATACTCGTCTTATGAGCTGTCAAACTTGTCATTATTGTTAACAAGCCCAATGGAGCACATTTGTCCCATGGAACTGTAAAGGAAAGGGAAAGAGGTTTTTAGAGCATGTGTGGGTGGGGGGTCTTCCTGTGGGTTTCCCCATACAGCTGCAGGGAACAGAACTAGATATTGGAGTTTCACTGTTGAGGCTCACTGGCTTCATAATACACATGAGGGTAGAGTGAATGACAGAGGGAAAACTTAAAGGGAGCATATGAGGGATACTTGAAAGATATCCAGGAAAAAAGGAAGCCAAGAAAAAAAAAAACATGTAATTGATTCTTAAAGCACTGAAAACAGTGAAGTAGTGCCTTTAGGTAAAAATGAAAACCTTCAGTTAAATCAGCAAAGGGTTCAAGGAGAGAGAGATGCATTAAGAATGAGACATTAAAGGCCTAATTTTATAGACTCTAAATATGTAGAAACTGTAAGCCAAAGCGAGGACTAATACCCAACGTAGTGAATTACCTGCAGCGCCTGCCATCTCTTGGCAGTAATGAGCTTTGTGAACGTTGCGGTGATAAGGCCCCTATAATTAGGCTTAGTCATAAGCATCCCCCCTGTAATTCTGTGATAAAAACACAGTAGAACTCTGGTGTCAGTGCTCCAACCCATTCGTCTCACAAACACATGCAGACACACACATGCATGCAATGAGGAATTAAAATCTGTCAATGTGAACTGGAAAAACAAGTCTTTGTCTCAAGTAATTGACCTGATGTAATTCTATATGTGTATGTTTGGGGGTGTATACTTCAGTAATATGTTCATATTGTATGGAGAAGCAGTAATAAAGTGCATGTTTGTGCGTGCGTGTGTGTGTGTGTGTGTGTGTGTGTGTGTGTGTGAGGTGTTGTGAGCTGCAGCATAGGCTTCCTGTGAGGGAGCAGATGTCGCAGAGCTCAGGCACAGCTGCGACGGGCGATAACTGCGGTGGCAAGAATATGTCGGCACGCTGGCTCTTCTCCCTGGGTCTTATCAGCCGCACACAGCATACAGACACACACACACACGCGCGCACACACGCACACACTCACATAGACACTCTACAATAAGGAACTGCCACCCAGCACTAGCACACCCCTCACAGCAGGCCCAGATAGAAGGAGGAAAGCAATGAGAGAGATGGAGAGAGAAAGAAAAGGAGCAAGGACTAAATCAAGGGACTTTGACGGCAAAGGTGCACTGAATCCCTAACAAAGCCTTGGCTCATGTATGCTGTATCATAGACTTCATAGTTTTGTGCCAATCCTAATCCTCTATAGCAATGCATAGACTATCCTTTACAGGTTTCTCAGCATCCCCCCCAAATTTTTTATATAACTGCATAAGCACAGAACTTTGTCGCTTTTCTTATCTAGATGACACTTTGATTCTCATATTTTCTGTAGTTTAGTGTGTACACAAGAGGTTTATTGCTTTGTAGATGAATTTACCTTTTTTCCCCTTCTACAAAAGTGGTTTTGCCATGTCACCATGGTTAAGAAGATGTACAGTGTTATCACAACCAGAGTGACAGCACAAGAATTAAACATGCTTTGTAACGGCATTTTACACTTTTTAGTGTTCATATGAAAGTGTAATGTCCACTTCTTCATTGTTCCATTGCTTAATGATTATATCATTATGAGAAAATAAATCTGACAGAGATCAGAAAAAATTTAGATGTTTTTGAAGATGCTAAAAAAGGGAAAATAAGTAAACAGGGAATGAGTGAAGTGACGGGTGTGAGTGGGAGGGGAGGCAAGGTGATGATGAGGTGTGTGTGTGTGTGTGTGTGTGTGCTTGAGGGTGAGAGAGAGAGAGCTTACTTCCTCAGCACCAGCTTTGTGGTTTCTATGAAGAACAGATGTTCTCAACTTGATACAGTGCCTCATCCCTTTTACTCACTATCTCCATTGCCAGCACCACCAACTGTATGTGCAGACACACACACACACACAAATACACACACACATAAGCAAACATACATATTGTCTTTAAGGCAACGCAGTCATGTATAGTAGTGACTTTCTCATGAAAATGTATTGGGTGTATCCACCTGCATACTGCTAATGTTTTACTGTCCATTTCCCTCTGCACTCAAGCTACATATCCTGTTCTTGAGTCAACACTTGACTTAATCAGGTGTCACTTCCTCCTTTTTCACTTTGCACTTCTGCTGGTCAGCTGGGACACTGTATTCAGCACACTTACTCACCCTGGCAGTCCGTCTAAAAAAAAGCACAAGGATATATGTCTTTACTTGTACTTGCATGAAATGTATGCATGTGGAAGTTTTATTGTATGCCCACACACTCACACACATCATCCTGAAATCCTCCTCCAGATAAACATGACCAGTCTTAAACTTTTGGTAGTAGGAGTAGTTGGTACTAGGAGTATGAATGTCTATATCCACTGAACATTTTTGTAAAATCTTACTGCATTTTGACCCCTATTCTGTCTAAACATATCTTGAATTTTGAATTCCCACCATGTCTGGGTGATTCAAACTACCACTTTGGTGCTCAATTGCAAACCAAATGTCAGGGGTTCAATTTGTAAACGCATCATTCCAAGTTATGTGCTTGAGTTGCTGGGTCAATGATCCATTACACCACACCATATTACAGAAAGGCTCTCTCTATGTCTCATCCTCATTTGTAACATAGTGCAGTCTGAGGACGGGCACAGATCTTAACATATGATGGAGAGAACATCCTTTTAGGCACACTATGAAAGAAAACAACGTTTGAATGACAAAAAAAAATAACATATTTCAGGGAGGATGCATGTGGCTTCAAGGGTAATTTCTTAACACAAACCTAATTATTTCTATCAACGATTTAATCAGCATAACACAGCTCAGTTTCATATTTTTTTCTGTTTTGATTGAGTGAAACTTAGTGTTTCCCCTTTCCCCTGGAACCTACATTTTATGTCTTTAATGGCAACTCCATGGGAGTGTTGTCTGTTGAATGTGCATGAGAGAGGAGAAGATAGAGACAAGAGCGCAAGAACACAATGGGTTTAGCGTTCCTTTCAGTCAGCTCAGGGCCTTATCTCCTTTTAACACACTAGCCTGTGACTGCCACTATAGGAAAGGATTTACAATGTGTGAGAAGGGGAAATGCTGCAAACCTCTCTCTATTTTTTGCATTTAGTCTGACACACAAACACACATACACACGCAGAAATAATTTCCATATGAGCACAATGACCAAACCTACTTCTCCTTACTCAGAGGGTGCTCAACCATCCAGGAGATGTTGCCAACATAATAGAGTCCAGAGCGGGCTGGGTGTGGGTTTGTGCAGTGACAGAGCAATAGAGGAATGAAAGAAAGAGGAGACAAAGCTGTTTTCGTCATAAATGCCATCAAAGGGACTTCCAGTCACAGTATTATGGCACAGATAACGGCGCGTTCCCACCTTGTGTGTGGTTCATTGTGCAGTTTATCAGGTCGGCCACATGGAGTGTCAGAGCTAACCCAGTGACCGCTCAACAAAAGGCCAAATTAAGAGGAGTGAGAGGCTGTCGTACAGGGAGGCTGACAGGTTGACTGACGCCGTTCCCGAGGAGAATAGCATCCTGTCAGTCTTGGAGCTGTCACCTCGACAGGAATCCTTTCTTTGGATGCAACCCCCATTGCCAACCTTTCTGTCACTCAAGGCCACACAGACACACACACACACACACACACACACACACACACACACCTCTTCCCTTTTTCAATATTCTGTACAGGAAAGAAATAAACTACCTATAGTAACATACTAAGGAGCTACACACACACACACACACACATGCTGCATGTGTACAGAGCCACCTAGGACCATAACTCTAAAAGAGGGAAAGAAATATAGAGTGAGTTTCATAAACACTCCATCCATCTCCTTGACAACCATACTTGCTACACCATGGTACACTACACATTCTGCCTCTGACAGACCCTGCTTGTAATGGCCTGTGCATCTGCTTATGTTTGTAATGCTGCTGTATTTTACCATGTTGTGTGACCATGTTTACAGGAGCAACTTTACAGTACATAGGCATATTGTGGTTGGAGCAAAAATGTTGGCATTTTATTTGGTCCCTCCTGGACTTTGTTTAAAACTGTTAAGTCCCACTCAGTGAGCACTGGGGTTTCCCCCTGTATGCTTCATCACATTATTTAATCCGTGTTGGAGCGTGTTCCTAAAGTCCACATGGCTCCATATAAAGCCAGCGTTTGTGTTCGAGGCTGGCAAGGCTGGTGAGACTGGAGTTGGGGCTGAGCAGCTGTTTGTGTGTACTTTACAAGCTGGTTCTGTTTGTTCTGTAGACACAGAAGGGGTCAGGAGGGTGTCAGCTTTGTCTTCTGTCCCCCTTCATGGCCGTGTGTGTGTGTGTGTGTGTGTGTGTGTGTGTGTGTGTCTAGGCAGGTGGGTGGGCCAAAGGGACTAACAGTCCAGTCTGGACAGGTGGGGGATTCTCACTATAAATGAACCATATGTACCTCCCGTTTCTCCAGCAGTATTTCTGATTTATTAGTAGGCTATATTTAGTGCTAGTGTATATTACTGTAGCATTACTGTAAATGCACTAAAGTCATTTTACCTGTTGCAGAGCTGAAATGTAAATCTAAACACATTAGATAGCACTTTAGTGATCCCTGTCTGGAAAATTCTGGTAAATTAATTAGTTGATGAAAGGCTGCAGCAATTGTAATAATCAATTAATTGTTTAGGTCTTCAACAAAAGAAAATAAAGTAAAAAAATAAAAATACTGTTTCCAAACTTTCAAAAGTGAAGATTTTCCTAAATGAGTACTTTTTCTTTTGTAGTGTTGAACAAGATAATTAAGCATTTTGATGGTGACGCCTTGTCTATTTTCTGGCATTTATAGACTGAATGATTAATCAATTAATCAAAAGAAATTGACAAATTAATCACTCTGTCTCCGATTTGCAGCCTAATTTGTAGCCATTGAACAGATGTTACATGATCACCTGAAAACAAATAAGAGGTTATAACCGTCAATTAGATAGGACATAAAAACGCAGCAATAATAAAATGGGAATATTAATGTTCGTAAAGATAACGTGTAGTATACACAGTAGGACAACACATTATCAGGTACTAATTAAAACAAGCAACACAGATGCGTGCATACACAGCAATAAAACATTAACGACAGTGATAATAATCCTGTTTACTATACGAGACGAATTCTAACTTCAGCTCCTTTGCTCTGCATTATTTCATCCACCTGACTATTTATGACCACACCTGACAACACAAAGAAAACTTCAGCTGCTTTACAAGCTCTGAAGTGTTTACTTGTATATGTTCTTTTGCAATCATTCACGTCCCAGAAAGCTGTTTCTTGTGTATTTCCAAGTGTTAAATAATGTCAATAAAAGCTGCACTCTGCTGAGCTCAGTTGTTGTCTCCTTGTTGTCCTTGTCGTCCTGATACGGGGAAACAGCGGCCCCCATGGGCCAAACGCGGCACAGCATGTCAGTTGTGGGCCTATTCCACTCAGCTCTCACTGCTTTTTATTTAACTGGTTAGACAGTTGATAAATTTAATTTTAAGTTACACTTTTACAAGTCACGCGATCATATTATATACACAGCTTTCTTAAATATTCTTCAAGCCATGTTTGAGAACTGGTTAAATTCTATAGGCGGTCATGGAGGTAGAGTTTGGTAATTTAGTGCAGTATATTTAACCTTTGATGGCATAATGTCAAAGATCTTGTAGCAATATGGGGTTTTGTACTTCACAATTTGGATGATCTTCCATTTAGAAAGGATTCCTGTACAATAGCTGCCAGCTCTTGCCTCTAATGGTACCCGAGAGAGAGAGAAAGGGAGAGAGAGAGAGAGAGAGAGATGTGCGTGTGTGTGTGTGTGGGGGGGGGGGGGGGGGGGGGGGGGGGGGGAGGTAAAGAGAGAGAGAGGTAGAGAGAGAAAAGGAGACAGAGAGAGAGAGAGAGATGTGTGTGTGGGGAGGTAGAGCGAGGGAGAGAGCGAGGTAAAGAGAGAGAGAGGTAGAGAGAGAAAAGGAGACAGAGAGAGAGAGAGAGGGAGACAGACAGAGAGAGCTAGAGAGAAAGAGAGAAAGAGAGATACAGAGGGGGGGGGGAGAGAGAGAGAGAGAGAGAGAGGTTAGGAGCTCCAGATGGTGTTTAAACGCAGACAGAAGGCTACAGCGAGGACAGAGAGAGAGGAGGAGGAGGAGAGAGCCGCGGTTAGTGCGTACAGTGGGCCCCGCCAGCTTCACTCATCAGTGAAGGCAAAACAAGTCTGAAATCCCCAAATTGTGAAGTGACGGGAAGGGAAAGGCTGAAATGTGATTTTCTTCGGGAGAAGTGAGTCTTTTCTAACACCACCTGAAGACAGCTCGGCGGACGATCGGCGCGTCGTTGGAGCACCGTGCACGGAAACGTGGTAGCAGGGTCGCCCGTCCGTAGGCTGCACTGAAACTGTTTCTACAGCTAAAGAAGGAGACGAATTCATGCCACCGGATGTGTAAGGACTTGCTCCTGACACCGCGGACTGTGGCTGAACTGTGAAGTAAAGAAGAGGGGTTTAAAGTTGGCACAGGAGGAATAATAGACGCAGCCTGCAGACAAGAAGATCCGCATCTTAATCATTTGCCTTTTGACTCGGGAGACCAGAGGATTTGGGGACTTGTGCGAAAAAACAGTTCACAGTTTGGTCTGTTAAAACGAACAGAAAGGACGTTTTTTTTTGTTTTTGTTTTTTTTTTGCAGTTGAAACTATTTTTTATATCTTTCTATATATATGGGGTCAGAATGAACAGAAAGGCGAATATACATGACCGGGAGAAGTTGTGATTTTTTTTTCACATTATCGTCAGCACAATAATTTTCTGGCTTTTTAAAAAAAAAACAAAAAACACTGCAAAACCAAAGACATCAGTGTACTTAAGGATCCAAAAGCCCTTGCTTTGATTTCATTTCTTCCGTTTTCGATCTAACCGAAAAGAGAAATACCTCATAATTTATTAAACCTGGAAAGTCAAGACCCCTTTTAAACTCCCAAAGGAAAGTTAAACATTTTTTTAATGTGCTAGACTGTGGCTTCTGCCTCTCCTCCCTCCGAATATTTCTAAATCAAAAGGAATAACACCTGAATAGTTTGTTGGTATTGTTCATCCAAGGCTTTTTAGCCTATCCTTTTTCCTAATAATGAGGATTGAGTCGATGTAAAACCTGTGTCAGAAACCGTTTTGGTGTGGATTATCACCGCTACAATTACCTCAGCTTGACCTTCACAAAGTAAGTCCATCCTGCAAACTCCAAACGTGAGACAACACGCAATTTGTTATTGGTGTGATCTGTTTTCAATCCAGGGCTGTCAGAGCGTCTGGTCGGTTTTTTGGACTAGTCCTTTCCTGGGACATCAGTGGAAGAGGTGTTGAAATAGCTCAATGTCTGGTCAACATAATGTTTGCAGCTCTATTATAGACTGGCGTGTTAAAGCGAGAGGTGAAAACGATCCGGGGCAACTGTGTCTGTGCAATACCTGTTATTTCTATAATCTCTAAACTGCTTTTGTGCCTTAATTTTGATGTTTTTTTTATGCAATCTAAGCCATTTTTATTTCATCCTTTCACACACTAACTTCTCCTTAGGTTTAGGATTTTAAATATAGTGAGTTTTGTGTAAAGAAAAGAGCACAGCCTACTGTAGAACTACACACTTCCAAATTACCACTGTATTAAATCAGGCACCAAAGTGACTAGAATTCTCAATCAGAAAATCATTATTATGATTATTATGATATACACTTTCTAAGCGGTTTTTATTGATTGTTTTTCTTTACTTTACTTTATTGCAGTGAACAAAATGTAGGAGAGAACAGAGAGAGTGGAGAAGTGAAGTGAGACAGAGACTTAAAGGGCTGCGAGTTGTTTGCCCCATCAGTCTGTGCTGCACATCAAAGTGATGTCCACACAAAGTGATGACACAAAATCTTTGGTCTCTATGAACTTGGTGTCCACCTGGACTGGAATGGTGTGAAGGGATAAATTTAGACATTTACCCTGAGCTGAACTCTGTGGCCTCTCAGAATAGCGTCTCCACCTTTCTTATGGTATAAAGTGTCCACTTTTGTGTTAAAAAAGAACCTTAAAGACAAGTCTGCTCTGTTGAGTGCATGGTGTTTGTGTCACTGCAGTGAGGTCATTCGGCGAAGACGTTAAAGGAAAAAATAGTTTTTATCAGAAATGTTATGCCAACCAAATGACATGAACACAGCTGAAAAATGGTTTAAAAAGCTAAAATTATAATGGCTGATTCATAATAACCCTTGTGACTGTTGAGACACTCCCTGTGAAGATCCAAGTCCAGCCAAAGGTTTCAAACCCCACTTGAACAGCCTCAGCAGCGCACTCTTCCGCCTGTTAGTGCAACAGTAAAACACTCAGCCCATTTTCTCTGCAGGACATGGCCCTATATAATTGGCCCTGGTAAATATCGTCTGAATAATTGAACAGTTGATAATAGTCTCGAACAATGGATGAGGGGTTGCAGAGGTGAAACCGCAGTGCAGACACCCTGCCTCACCGCACATTATACCTCCATCACCACCAAGTGAGCATCTCTTCCTCTCTGCTTCCAAACGCTGGCCTCTCCAGCGCCAAACTCAGCCCGGCCAGCCGCCTGCTAAGGCAGATGTCACCTCCTCATCATTAAGTAGCTCGCTTAAAAGGCAGGCCATTCATTATGACCCCAGCCTGCTGGGCGTTTACACAGTTCCCATTTACCACAGGTGCATGTCTTCTGTTTTATATTCAGGAGGAAACATACCACAGGACATTAACAGAAAGTGACTGAACCTGGTTTTTATTTTATTTTTTGAAGAAAAAGAATCACCATCATGCACAGCCACATGTCAGCATAGATTTCTTTGCCATTTAATGACAGAAGAAATACATCACTGACTTCCTTTTGCTTAATGATGGAGATGACTGTTTTCATGTTTTATTATTGTGTGAAATATTGCTGTTATTTTAGGGACATCATGAGTAATGTTTTACTATCAAGGTATCAGAAGCACAATATTTCTTGTACTTTTGAATGTGCTTAACTAGATATGTTATCAGTGAGTTATAAATTTGGTGTTTGACAGCAGAAATGCAGAAGATGGTGAAAGCCATTACTGTTTTTCATCATCTCAGTCTTAACAGTTTGTGTCATCTAGTGCATGTGAAAGGGCTCAGTCTATACTGTCACTTGATGCAGCAAGATCTGAGTATATGTGTTTACTGTGTGAGTGTGTGGGCTTGTTGAGTGGGCTTTGTAAGTGTGTGCGTGTGTGTGTGTGAGGTAATTATTGTGATCTAAATGCGGGCAGTGCAGGTGAAGCGAGCTGTCTCCTAATTAATGAGTGGAGCAGATGGCCTTGGGTGGGTGGGAGCTGTGAGTGCACAGCAAGCCGGTCAGGTGGTCAGCACAACATGGACACCTGGGCCATCACAAACAAGACAGGCCAAGTGCTTGATACAAGCCAAAGACATCAGGCCTGTGTATATACAGATACACATGTTCTGTCTATGTAAAATATAGTTTTTATATATATATATATATATATATATATATATATATATATATATATATATATATATATATATATATATATATATATATATATATATATATATATATATATATATATATATATATGACAGCTGTTGTGTTGTGTTGTGCTGTACCGAGCATGTGAAGCCTGTTTATTTTTATGTTTGTGTGTGATTTCCTCACTGCCCCTTGGTCCTGAACAAAAGGCAATGTGTATAAATTATTTTAAAAAGTACAGCAAAGGAGTCAAAGAAAGGAGATTTGTTTGAAAATCTGTGGAGACATGCACAAATACGTTTTAGGTGTCAGCGCAACACAAGCACTTTTTTATCTTTATGTACAATATTTATTTTTGACACAAGCTGTCACTCAAGAACAGGAATCTCAGATTAGCTGAGTGTTTGTAGTCACATAGTTTTGCCTCCAGGGTGAGAATTTCAGCTTCCAGTGGAGAAATATGGTTTCAAAATTATTTGTTTCAGAGTGAACAGATAGTTATAGTAAGAGAAAAACTACAGAAGCTTGGGGAAGCCATAATTGTTAGTAATAGGAGTCTTCTGTCTGCATGAGCATGTGTGAATTTAAGATAAAAGCAAAAAACAGAAAACCACTAAACTGGAATGATTTTTAAAGAGTACAAAGTGAAGTGTTGCAGAGAGTTATGAGATGTTTTCGACTTTTGTTGTTCTTTGGTACTTCTGTTAACAAATAAACAGGAGGCTTTGCAGCACTGATGTGCACAGAAAAAACATACTGTATTTACTCTTCAGTTAAAGTAACTTTTATGAGATCAATGTGTAAATTTGTGTCTTTTTTTGCCTAAATATGAGAGACAGTGACTTCCCTGGTGCCGAATTGCTATGGTTGCACTGCTGTTTATCCTAATACATAGTGGTGAAAGACCAGCGTGGTTCTGGCTGCTTCCTGTTCTGTCCTCTGTCCTGTGTGTGTGTTGGTGTGCTCTGCCCTGGTCTGTTCCACATGTGTTTGACATTACTGTGACAAGGCTGCCCAGCCTCTCTGGGGATATGGAGAATGTCAGAGACTACAGCAGAGAAGCGAACAGCTTCCCAACATCTGATGGAATGAGAAACATATTCGCTGCATGGCTGGCTTGCTGACGCCATAGCGTGGGAGCAGAGCAGAGGGTGGAGGCCAAGTAAAACCCCAAATGTGTGTGTGAAATATCATTCTTTTTCTATTTTCTTCATTCTCTTCCTTACATGTGCACATATCCACTCAAATCCCCATGAATAACATACAGTACACACACAAACACACATACACAACACACCCTGATGATTTTTCCATGCTAGTCATAACACTGTTTTGCCTCTGTTGGAAATATCAGGTGTCTTTTCTCCAGATTTCAATGCATGCCGAGCAGGTGAAATGCTCCAATTACCTCATCTGTGACATTCAAGGGTGAAAACTCACCATTTGAGCATGTCTGGAAATTATTTGTTGAACTGACTCTTCATTTTAACAAAATTACTTCAACATATACAGCACTGACAAATTGCACCCTCAATTATAGGTTTCAAAAGGAAGGCACATTTTCACTGCACAGAAATGATCAGCCATGAATGCAACAGCAAACCAGTGTCACAACATCAATAAATTCATATGTACACTACCTATAGCTGAATTGCTGCCAGCTTCAGCCAAGACAAACAAAAACCCTTCCTCTACCTCCCATCCCTGTCTTGTGCCTGTTTTGTCCCTCCTCACCTTTTGCTTCCTCATTTTCCCGCTGACCTCTGACCTTCTTTTGACTCTTATTTTTTTCCCTTGTCCCATTCTCTCCAAGGTACCTTCTCACCTCCCTCCCTCTTTACTTCATTGGAGGAAGTGTATTCAGAGAGTCAGACACAGGAAACAGCTGGGCTAATCTACAGTAGCGCTGAGCTCTGTTTTAATCAAGCCAAATGGGAAGTTCATATCACCACTGCTACCTGATATATTGAATCCCTCCCTTTCCTACTGCCCCACACTAAGGTCTTTATCACAGGCATGGAGCAAACAGGTACAAAAGAGCACAGAATGAAGGTATTTAAGCCTCCACTCCAAAGTGGTCTTCCCTCGATGTTTGAAAAAGGGGTGCAGAGGAGCATGCAGGCAGAGATTGGAGAGCAAGAGACATCTTTTGTATTCACTTTATTTCTTTCTCTCTTCATGTACAGTATTTGTGAAATAAAAAAAAAAAGGTGTTATCTTCTGGAAACAGATCCTGTGCCACACAGATGGTTCCGTCTCTTCAGATGGGAGGCTGTGCCGTTGTGTTACCAGTTAGTTGTACAAACCTTAATCTCGGCTCCAGCCTTCCTTCCTCTGCCTCTCTTTACACACCCGCACGAACACACAAACAACTTTCGACCCCTTAAGATAAAAGTATTGCTCATGTGAAGTACTAATTTTACTAGGAAATGGACTTTTCGGCTTTTCAGAGATTTTTGGGGTACAGGGAAAGGAAGTTCAGAGATTTTCTTGATTTCTTGATATGTCAAATAGCAGTGGTCACTTTGAGGAACGGGTTATTCCCTGGCATTTAAATTCACTGCAGGGATCTCAGCAGGGTGTATGGGTGGCGTTTGATAGTTTCCACTGACCTCTGTGAGTTATCATTTCAGGGGAGGCATTTACAAACTTCTGTAGGCTTTCAGATAAACAGGAATGTTGTTATTATGTGTGAGATCATATATAGTTGTAAATAGACTGTACAGGACAACTTTTTGATATAAATTTTAGGTTTGTGATGTATTTATTTAGGGCTCCTAATCATGTGTAAAATTAATGATGTGGTTACCAGCAGAATGTTTTGGAGTTTGGAGACATGATGCGGTAGAGTTACAAAACAATCAATACATCAGTACCTACATCCCTGTGTTTTCATTATTTACTTCCTGACAGCACAGAATCTCATCTTCCAAGACGGTCTAACAATTGGTTGGACTCATCTCTTCTCAAATCATCCTCCAAACTCCAACTGACCTATTATCTAGTAGCAAAGTTAAGGCCTTAGAGAAGTTTAAAAAAAAAACTGTCACTTATTGTAGCTGTTCATCTTTAAATAAAATTCAATTCATATATATTGCATTGTGATGGAATTTCTATGAACTGCCCCATAAGATTTGAAAACACCAGTGACATTTTAAGTTCACATGATTCGCAAAAGATAATTTTCTATATTGCAGAGCTTACTTTGACGATGACATGGCATGGTCATCTTAATTTGCCAATTAGACTCCCTAATCAGTATGTTATTGACACGGCGGTGACTTTTCTTTTCTTTGCCCGCTCGCACTGTTTTTGTGGTGGCGTCTTGTAGTCGGCTTGTGTCCCAGAGGAATAGCTGGTATTTATTTCAGCAGCTTCCAGTGTGAGCTTGCTGTAGGCTAAATGAAGAAACTGTCAAAGCTTCTCTCTAACTTGTCACATGAATGTCCCCCGACCCCCCTCTGGCACATTCTGCTTCCCAGTGGTTTGTGTGTGTGTGCGTGTGTCAGTGCAAGTGTATATGTGTGAAACCTATGGGGTCCTGCAGAATAACACAGAACACCCTACCATGCCTGGCTAATGTCAGGACCTATTGTTAATGTGCCTGTGGGGCAAATGAAAAGGTATGAGAGTGCTGGCAGGCTGGGGAGCAGTTTAGGCTACAGACAGTTTTGTCAGTGCTGACAGCTCCACAGTGACAGAGCAGGCATTTAACAATGAATGAAATGAAATACATGACATCAAGCAGGAGAATGACTAATCTGCTGTTTGTTTTCCTATCTTAGCTGTAACTGACAGCTCAGTGTCAAGTTTTTAACAGTGCACAGAGCATATGAGCGAGAGACATGGTGAGAAAAATAGACAGCCACAATTTACACACTCTGTTTAACACAAACAAACGTAAAGAGTCGGTGTTTGGGAGGAGTATGAGTAGAGATGCTGCAGTTGCCGTGGTGTGTGTGCATGTCTATGTGTGTATGTTGCCAGGGTCAAATCTAAGTCTTTTGTGCGCCATAAATCTGCAGGCAGCAGCAATGACGTAAGAACAAACAGAGCTGCTCTCTGCTGCAGCTGGCTCATAAGAGGGAGAAACAGGAGAGAGGAATACAGAGAGGGAAAGAAAGAGCAGGACAGCAGCTGTCAGGCCTCCATCGCACACCTGTCACACAGGAAGTAAGCGCCGGCCACTGTTTCCTGGATACACCTCCTCAAACACTGCTCCTGGAGGAAATGGAAGAAGGACATCTGCTGTGAGGGAGATACAGACTGGCAACCAGACCGATACACCAAAAGATCAATAGATAGAGAATTGGCAAATAACCTGAAGAGAAAACAGCTACAGAATTTCTAATGTGTTTCTTTTCTCATGTCAGCTGATTTGGGTTCCTGTTTGCATGTGTGTGTCCAAATTGAACACACTTAAGAGAATGTTTGTGTTTTTGTGAAGCTTTTTAACAGGTCACTCCGTGGAGACTACAGCCTAACTCTCCCACAAATGCAATAAGCCCATTGCCCCCAACTTAACAGTTGGACATTCCCACGCCTGCTCCTCCAACCCCAGCACACACCCCTCCCTCCTGTGACCAATATGAACTAATCCAGATGTACTGTAGCCACTCACAGATGTACACATAACTCTCTTTGTATGGCCCTGCTACTTTCTCCCCTCAACTTCATCCTCTCTGCTATGTCTCTGCTTTTCCCAGCCTGTCTCATCACTCAGCTCACAGTGTTGACCACCATGTCTCACTGATCAGAAAAGGAAGTGATATGACTCAGTGCTACAGAGATGCTGATGAGGTACTTGGAACTATTGTCTCCTGTTTTGCTTCTCCTCCCTGTCTCCAGAGCTGCTCTGTTGTAGCTGCTGTTGGTAGAAAACCTCTTCTTTGTTTGTCAGGCTTGTCAGGCTGGGTCCTCAGGAGGCCCCCCTTGCCCTATTCCCAGGCTGCCCTTCATGCAGCCTGTATGCAATTAACAGAGTAATTAAAAGCCTGATGAGCTAATTGATGCTGGGTGAGGCTGCAGGTGCTTGGATCAGGGAGCTTATTTATGTACGTGTAACCTCTACTCCATGCTATGTATGCTTCACTTGGCATAAAGTAGCTAAATAATGTTCAGTGGGAGAAAACTGAGAAGAGGGAAAGGTGACAGAATATACTCTAGTGTTGCATTTCCTGGTGGGCTGTCAGGTAGCTATAGTTATATTAAAACAAGACACAGCTGCAAGTGCAACATTTGGCTTGGGTCTTAAATTGGCAGGTGTATCCAGGTCATGAACAAAGTTTTAGGCTTTTGTAGAACTGCATTTCATACCAGTGTATCAACAGTTTATTCAATACTAGGATCGATTATGTCATGTTGGATAGAACGCACGACGCAAGCTGAAACAGAAAAGACAAAAGAAAGCCTGATCAGATGCTGGGTTAAGGCAGCCTGAGGTTCAGTTCTCAGCTAGCAAAATTAAGCATATGGTTTATAGGCCGAAGGAAAGAAGATGTAGATGAGCTGGAACAAAGGAGAGATATCATGCAAAGTCAACGCTACATGTAAATCGTTCTCTGTGCTCTGTGTCTATCTGCCTTTCTGTCTGTTTGGCCCATTCCCAGATGTACATGCACAGTCACTTCCTCATGTGCACGTCTCTTTCTTGTCTCCTACTTCCTTCCCATAGCTCTGCTCCCCCCCCCTTCTTTTTATCGCCTCTCCCCCCACCTCTCTCTCTGTGGCAGCTGTGCTGGTGATGGCTGTGTGCCCATGGTGCAAGCTGGCTGTGGGGTCCCAGGTGGCCCACATGACAGTTATTGATGTTCAGGTGTTCAACTCCTCTCACACCAAGACCCTGGAGCCACATGCACACACAGATACAGCACACACACACAAAAGCAAAATACACATGTATGCACTCCAATGTATACACAGAATACATGTGAGTAGCTATGTACTTGCACAGTTATGCATATAAACCGTGTATTCCTCTGTTGCTGCTGAGGAAGTATAAACAATACAGTAACAAGTAGAGAGAATTTGTGCCAACAGCTACTGGGATGTCTGGTGAGCAGTAAGATTTACAGTTTTCAGTGTAGGATGAAAACAGTCTTTGTCAAACTGCATACACTCCTGTGTGTATATGATTGCTTTGGTCTACTATTTGTGGCCATTTTCTGTGTGTATCTGCATTGGGATAGCCAGAGATGGTACCAGAGCCCAACTCAGTCCTAACACACTCCAGATGTGTCTGGCTAGCCAGGGAGTTGTTCTTGGCACAGCCCACCTCGGCTAATGTCACAAATACTTTCCTTTATTTAGGAATGGCTCTGGGTTAGTGGCTGGAGAGAAAGAAGGAGGCGAAGATGGATGAATCATGGGGGGAGGAGGGAGTGAACGGAGGAGGGATTGATGAAAAAAGCAAAAAAAAAAGTAAATGATTAGCAATGTAGAAGGACAGGGGAGAAGGATGAATAAGACGAACTAAGAGATGAGATGAAGAAGGATAGAAGATGGAGATGGAGTCAAGGAGGAGGAGGGAACATGAGGGAGTGAGGCAGAAACAGCTCCAGTCTAGCATCTGGATTTTATTAGCAGCCGTTGGGAAAATCTGAAAAGGAAGTTTTTTCTCTGTGAGCACGTCGGCAGCAGTGATATGCTGTACATAACCACTTCACTGCCGACGAGAGGAGCCGGGCCCTCCCAGAGGAGAACAGATGGTCGCTAGAACTTCAATACAATTACATCAATAACAGCTTTCACAGATATAAGCACTGTATGACAGGATCCCTACAGCTCAGAGACAGAGAAATACAACTCATCTACCCTTAGCACCTCTGGCCCTGGATAAATTGTCTTTAATCAATCTTCACTCCCAGCTTGTCCTCAAGTTATGCCTGCTTTTTTTTTGCCAGTATACCCATTTGAGGAAAGTGGTCAAGCTTTGACTTGGAAAAACTGGTGAGTTGTCAGTGATTTGTTCATGGTAATCTGATCAAAGACAGGATGGCTTTTGTCAGTGCTTTTTATGGAGACACCCACCACCACCACAACCCCGTTTGTTTTTTGTTCAACATGTTTGTTCAGCCGGCACTGCATGTTCACTATCATAGAGATTCTCAAGTAACACAGGGGAAAATATGTGTTTGTGTCCGCAGCATGAGCGTATGCATTCTGCAAACATGCAAGCATGTGTGTCGTGCATCTGCGTGCCTGTTAGTGTGTGTGTGTGTGTGCGCACATTGTACAGGCCTCTCTCCCACCCTGTCATTAGTGAGGGCTTTAAAGCCTCTGAACTCTAAATCAGTTTAAGATGAAGTGGAGTCTGGAATCTGTCTGCAGAAGCAGCCTGGGTGCTGACACACAAATACAGACACGCATCTTACCTGAGACATGGTTTAGACTTCCCTGAGATAACAAGGCATATATCAAAATATAGAACTAGCAACCTCGCAGAAGTAAATAAACTCTTTTTGGATTGCTTTAGGTCACAGAAGATAGTGTACTAGTCTTGTGCTACTGATGTCAGCAGTTTTTCCTTTCAAACAGTATTAGTGGCAGTGGTATGAGAGTGGAAGGTGTTGTATCCTTTAGTCTCAGGTCCAGGGCACAGGGCTACAATCCCCATGTTTTGATATGAAAGCCTGGTGGGGGGCTGGGGGCCAGGGCCTCAGGCTCTGTTTGTGTGGACTCCTCAGCGGCCTGATAGGGAACAGATGTGGGAAGGCAGGCGGTCGGGCAGCCAGCCAGAGCAGCTGGGAGAAATTAAAAACAACAGCATTCCTGGAGACTGGGGGAATTACAGTGGGAGGGAGGGAGAGAGAGATGCGAGGAGCGAGAGACAGAGGGAGAGTTTTAAGCCTATGTGGTCACTGACAACAGTCTCTGCGGAGTACGCAAGATTGAATAGACGGGGGGATTTAAGGGGACTGCTATGCAGTGGTGAGCTAAAGCTAATAAGTTGCAGCTGCATTTCCAGTGGAAGCGCAAATACACAGAGATATGCATACAGTCAAAACACGGACATATGTCAATGTGAAAGGAGACTAAAATGCACTACCAGCATCTAAATGAATTTCTAATGGCTTGTTTGTGTGTGTGCTTGCTTTAAGCAACTATAATGACGGCATATGTCCTTAAATCTATAATGAGACCCCAGAGTGGCTTTAGAAAGTTTGACAAACCACTGCACTCTGTGTGCAGTTGTGCAGTATGCAATCTGTGGTTTTGTGTTGTGTTGTGTGTGTCACAGTGAATTGTTTTTCCTTTTGTTTCATCATGGCACAAGGAGAGAACAGAAGACAGGGAACATTTTAGAACTCAGACTGCAGACTGTTTCTTTGATGAGCAATCTTTTAGCTCTGATTACGTCAAACGGACTGACATACAGCTGTTCAGAGAATCAGAGAAAGAGACAGACACAGGCAATGGCACAGAGACAGGTAATGACTTTAACCTTTTTTTTCATTTTCATTTTATTTTCAGAATAATATTCAATAATGAGCATTTGGGGTAGAAAGCAATATACTGTATCTGTATCCTGAGCAAATCACAAAGTGGCTTCTCTCAGAGAGTCTAGCAAAAACCTGTTGAAGTCAGGAGCGTGGTCCAGACTCAAACAATAACCACAGGTCTGCTTTACCTGTTACAGTGCTCTCTCTTTTTATACTTCTTTTAGCATGAGTGATTTAGCCTTCAGCACAAAGCACAATGGGAGCACAGATGGCCACAGATGGGGTTGCAAACCTAGCAGAATTCCTAATGTATTAAAAGTGAAATCCAGAGCATGGTGTGTATGTGTGTGCCCTGTGTCTGTAGCTGGTCAGATTAAACAGCTGTCTATAATCCCACGGTGGGAGCAGACACACAGACAGGGCGGTCCCCTTCTCATTCTCCTCCACTCCTCTCCTGTCCCAGAAGGGACAAAAAATAGCTGTGTTGTCAACAGACTGAAAGCATTTTGATTTCGCTGAACTTTTGATCACACATGGGTCTTGCTCTTGCTCATTTGAGCACAGCGGTAGCTTCAGACTTGTCTAAAACTGGACCAAACAAGTATTCAAGAAAAGGACTTGTATAATATACACACAGCATAGAGTGGCACAGTAAATTTGATCAAAGAGATGGTTTACAGAAACATATGGCTGCCTCACTGCAGGAAGCAGTCCACCAATTCAGCAACACGGAGAGCTTGTTTATGTGTTGAGAATGGCTGCATCTATTTATACCAGCTGGCTGCGACTACCTCTATGTACAACCTTGTGTGTTTATGTTCAGAGCGTCTGGCATGAGGCAAACAGCAGAGTGTCCCTCGTGTTCTTGAGGATCACTGTATCAATGGCCCTCATGCAGCACTCTAGAGTGATGCTCTTTAAATACAGACACCAGCTGTTGAACGCTTCTACACGAGTACTCAAAAATAGGCCAACACCAAGGAATGGGGCCGACTGAGGCCTTAGTGATTTAACATATTAGTTAGTGACTACAATACATTTAGACTCCAGCTGTACACAGGTTTTCAGATCAGGGTAAAGAGGTGTAAAGGCCAGAATGTGATATTTGGTATTTGATATATTTGGACTTTGGTATTATTTTTTATTAGTATGAGTACAAGAGATTATCACAGGCTACTAAGTAGAGTCTCGTGACAGAGCCACTCTGGCAGTGGTCTCTGCTCTTTGTGTATGAGGTTGGAGAATCAGGCTATTGAAATTTTGAAAAGGTTCCTGTAGTAACATGTTTGGGTCCTGCCTTCGTTCATTTTTTTTTCATTGTATGCATTAAGATACAGCTGAAAGTGCGCTGTATCATTCATTGCACATGTGCAGTGAAAGCTATCACTGCACATGTACACGTACTTAAAAACTACTTTCTCACAAGCTGCAAAAGTCATCACACCTCTCAGCTCAGGTTTGCATTGCGGATGGATCTTGTTCCAGCAGCTGCACTGACAGACAGAAAGCCAGTCAACACTCCACAGATACAACACTAAATTATGGACCTGCTGCATTTGTATATAGTTACTAACTCAGTAAATGCAGTTGTGTGCATGAGAATATTCTTGTGGAAGACACACTGTATTTACAGACTACATGACGCTGTCTCCCACAAATGCAGAATGAAAGGTAACAGTCCTCACACATGCTTGTGGCCATGGTACAGACACCCTGTGTCATGTTTTCTTCTCATGTCCTTTGCTGTACCATCCATTCCCTTCATGCTACAGAGCTTGGCCTTGCCTTGTTTGGTCCTGGCAGGGTGTCTGGCAGAGGACAGCAGAGCCTCTGGTAGCAGGACAGACCTCTACTGAAAGCCAGTCCACAGTGATGGACAGCAGCAGATCCAGCTGCACTTGTCACTGGCAGTCAAGCCGGCTGTCTGAACCAGAAGACGAGAGGGGACAGGCAGAGAAGAGTATGTGCATGTGAATATGTGTGTATCTTTGTGTGTGCATGTGTGTGTGTATGTGTGTGTCTGGGGGTTGGAGGTTACAGTGGAGGGGCAGTGATTGGGATGTCAGAGCTACATGGAGTGTGTAAGTGTAAAGGAGAGTGGGGAGGGGGGTATGGGGGGGGGGTTCTCAGTCAGCAGCAGCTGAGCGAGTGAGCAGGTGTTACTGTATGTCTCCCAGGCCCATGAATCTCCAGCAAGAGAGACACAATACCAGTTTGGATGCATTTCCTCTCTGTGCATTGATTTGTTTTGGTTGTTTTTATGGGGCTTTTGGTTTAAGAAAACAATCGATGGTTCCCAGGTGAAAATGTCAGCACTCTCTTCTTTAACCAGCTGTCTCAACATTGTAAGTGTGTTTTGTTATTTCTACACCGGAGCTCCATCTTGATGACAGTCTCTGTTTTCTCTTTCATTTTCTCCTTTCATATCACAGATAGCAGAGTGCAGAAGGTTGGAACAATGCCAGATTCACCTGCGGATGTGAAAACCCAGCCCAGGTCCACCCCGCCCACAATGCCTCCTCCACCCCCGGCTGTCAGCCAAGCAACCAATCGCAATGCTTCATTCACCCCTACCACCAGTAAATCAAGTATGGCTACTTTCTAAGGTTAAACCTTATCCCACCCTCATACTGTAAAATTTGTCTGCATGTTAATCATCTATAGTTCCAAATTCTGTTTATTATGAAGTATTTAATTGTTCAGCTATTGGGCTATAAGACATATGTTTGCTATGACTTGAAGGTGATCCTTTTGTGCTGATGCATCATGGCATCAGGCAGCCAGTCAGGCAGGTGTGAGGAAAAACACTGAGCATTGTATTGTGTTGAGTATCGCATTGTAATGGACGAATTTCCCTAATTGTCATGGACAGCCATGAGTTACGTGAACTGGTAGCTACAGGATTGCAAATAATGTTTTACTACAGAATTATCATGCACATCTAATCACATGAGTTTGTACATGCTTGTAAAACTGCACTAAACTGTGGCAACCCATGGGCATAATAGTAGGTCAATAAACATATGCTGTACTGGGATTCCCATGTCCTTGGTTTGATTCCAGTCATGGACCTTTGTTACATATTTCATACAACACTCTAACAGTATTAGTGTATTTCAGTGTGAAGACCTTCTACACATTAAAATAAAATTATTCACCCATCAATATGCAATAAATTACACTAATTAACACACCTCTGTAATGACTTCTACACAGTCATTTGTCACTCTTAAGTCAACTGCCATGAACACTTTATATGCTTGCGTAGGGAAAAATGCTAAATATCTGTTTCTTCTGGTGTTCTGTTTTGGTGAACAAGTGCTAAGGTCACTTGTGTGTCAGGTGTGTATCTCTGCAGGTACCTATCTATGTGTCTTTTTGTGTGCAGAATGCCCTTGCTGGTGGGACAAGTGTCTTTGAGCACATGTGTGATTGCTGTGGCATTGTGTGTGTCTCTGCTGTTTACCAGCTGGTCAGGCGGCAGTGGGTACTGGGAATATCAGCCAGGGTGGTGTTGCGGTGCGTAGACTACTTTCTTCCCTATATAGTAATGACAGGCCATGTTGTTTCACCTGTTGTGGCAGGCGGTCAGCAGTGTAGCACCTCTCCCTCTCTCTGAAACCAGAACACAAGCACTGCCTGTTGGGATCACATGGGTTAGTCCACAGATTAGAGCAACAAGCATGCCTAAGAAAAAAAAAACCCAGTAACTGAACTACTGAGCAGTGAGTATGAGTATGAGGTCAATGTATAGTACTATACATATTGAAGAGTCCATAAAAAGATTAAGTTATAATAAAATTACAGTTTGGGTGCTGTGCTCAGGGAAGGTACATATAGGTACATATGAAATAAAGCCACTTTATTCTAGGTACAAACATCTCATGCAAAGACTGCTGCATATGTTAGACTAGAGAGAACATTTGTCATCATTAAATATTCACCCACATAAAATACAATCAAATGGTTACAGAAAATATACAACTATAAGAGGAATAATTTGTGCATTTTAGTTTCATTCCTGACATATAAATCATGCTTAGACTGATGAGAGCAGTCATTAGGCTTGTTTATGAAAACAGAATTGTGAGGGTATGAGCTCCTGTGTACGTGTGAGTTCGTTTGTCCCTGCATTAAGACGACTATGTGAATGATGATATATGTGTATGAATGCTGCGTCTATTCTGAACCTTAAAGCTGCAAATCTACTTTCAGCTGGTGAACATGTGCAGGGCCAGATATGGCAACACACCTGCTACTGGAATAAAAGTAACATGGACCACAGGACTATTTTTGGCCCCTCTTTAACAAGTTCCTCTTATAGTTGTGTCCTAGTGAGTGAGTGAGTGAGGGGGACAGGGTGAGGACCAGGGTAGAATAGACTGATACAGGGGTGTGTGTGTGTGTGTGTGTGTGTGTGTGTGCGCGCGTGTGTGTGGAGGGGGGGTCACTTACTACTTGTGACGCATTGAGTAAGAAGACACATACACCCACATACACACTGAGAAAATTGCACCACATCGTCTAATTTGAGTCTATGTTGTCCTTTAATTTCTATTTGATCTTAACTACACACTTCTATCAGCAGGATGTAAGTGCTCCTCAGGGCCCTCCATAACTACTGACCCAGTTCACGTCCTCTTTTTCTTCTGTCTGTTTATCTGCAGTGCTGAATGGAAGCAGTCACTCTCCTACATCACTGAACGGTGCTCCGTCCACTCCTAACGGCTTCAGTAACGGGCCCGCCATGTCCTCGACGGCTTCACTTTCCAACCAGCAGCTCCCACCAGCTTGCGGTGCCCGGCAGCTCTGCAAGCTGAAACGTTTCCTGACCACACTGCAGCAGTTTGGAACTGACATATCACCGGAGATTGGAGAGCGAGTGCGTAGCCTTGTGTTGGGGCTGGTGGTAAGTTGATTACTGTATGATTATGTGAAATTACTTTAAAGATACCTTAAGAAAGAGTTACGAAACTTTCTTTCGACTCCTGTGTCCACTCTATGTCTTACTCTCATTGTTGTCTTGGACAGAACTCCACTCTCACTATTGAGGAGTTTCACTCCAAACTTCATGAGGCCACCAACTTCCCTCTGAGGCCATTCGTCATTCCTTTCCTGAAGGTAAATACCTGTGTACAGATGTGATGTATAAGACAGATCAACCTTGATATTATTAGTTGGCAAGCACAGAATTTACTGTTCCGGTCCATGTGGCCAGTATTTAGGAGTGTGTTTGTCTAGACTGGTATTCTTGTTCTGTGAAGCTTCCTGTTCTGTCTGGAAAGGCAGGAAGGAAAGCTTATAGGTGTATACTGTGTATAGCATAGGTGGGCACTGAGTGCAACAGTGGCCTGTCTTGCTTGTTTTTCAACGATCCCTGCACCACCACCATTGATTACTTGGATCAGGTGTGTTCCGGCAATCAGAATCTGGACAATATCAATCAGATGGGAGTGGAAGAGGAGGAAGACAAACTGAATTGGTATCCTCCTGCTTGTGATTGGCAGAACATGCCTGATCCAAGTAACCGGCAGCAGGTAGAGCAAGTATAGTTGGAAAACATGCCAGTCAGTGGCCCTTGAGGAGCATGTATTGTCCATTAAAAGTAGTGATTGCTATGTGAGTGTGTCGGACCTCCTAGCATGTGATGATCCTCCACATCTGGGACATTGCTATGACTGTTTTATATCAACCAGACAGGTCTGAGAGGGCTGTTTGACAGCAGTATTATGCACACACATAGATAAAATACACACATCAACACACCACAGAGAGTGAGCAGAGAGTGAGACCCACACATGGCAAAGGAATGTGTCAAGGTATCTGTCTTATCTCATCCTGTCTGTCCATCTATCACCTTTTTTTTTTCTTGCTCTAATCTGGCATTATTTCACTCTCACCTCATCTCATCTATCTTTTGTCCACTTAGCAAGCTTTTCTACAATTATACTGGTTGAATAACTCTATATCCTTGGTACAACAACTTATTTTATTTGTAATCCAGATATGTCTCTTTTCTTTTTCTTTTTTTTTTTTTACTACTGAAGGCAAACCTACCCCTGCTGCAGAGAGAATTGCTCCACTGTGCCAGGTTGGCCAAGCAGACTCCAGCTCAGTATCTAGCCCAACATGAGCAGCTTCTCCTGGACGCCAATGCCAGCTCGCCCCTTGACTCCTCAGAGATTATGCTGGAGATGAATGAGCATGGCAAGAGAAGGACCCCTGACAGGTAGTAATATCTACATTAAATATAAGAAAACAAACATGCAAACTTTAGAAGTGCACATACAATAATAGACTCTCACACGGACAGTGTTATAAATTGATTATTTCAGGGTATGTCTGAATGCCAAGCAACAAGGAAAGGCTATAAATCCTCTGTGCAGGAGGTGGAAGTCTGGACAGCCCCGATGCCAGGCTGGTTCTGTGATAAATGCAGACTAGGAAAAGAAAGAGCGAGGCAGATAAGAAAAAGAGAGAGTGAACCACAGAAGAGAAAGGGAGGTGAAGTATAGTAGATGTCCTCAGTACAAACCCAACAGAGACAGAAAGACGGTTCTTCTACTGCCTCACAGTTCTCCTTAGCCCCTCCTTTGCTCACTCAGCTAAGATGGCACAAGAGAGAATTAACTGGCATTTCCCTTTCTTCTCTTTTTTTCCTTCTTCTCTTCCTGGCACTGTCTTTCTTTTTTGATCACTTCTTCACCTCTGACACTCGCTCTCACTCTCCCTCTCACCAACTGCCTGATCTGCAGGCTCCCAGCAGCTGTCCATATGTCAGTGATGTATCCAGATGGTGATGTGCTGACCGTAACACAGCACATCCTGAGTTGGGTGTGGGGAGGTGGGTGGTAGTGGTTTGGATGGGACCAGGAGTTGGAATTGACCATGCAATCCCACTGTAATCCACACACTGCCGCCTCCTGACCTCTGGCTTATACACAGCAGGCGGGACTCGGTTGAGGTGATGGGTCGCTCAAGCTGAGGCAGGGCCTACATCTTGCCAGCTGTTCCTCTGATTTATCAGATGCTAGGGCCGGGGTTCTGTAGGAATATAGCAGACCTGCACAAACATCCACATCTACATGTATAATCAAAAATGTGCGCGCTCATACACACATACATAACCACACATCATCTACATGAGGCAGTGTAGCATTTATTCGCCTTTGATCTCCTGGATGATAGAGAGTGATTTCCATTCAAATGCCTGCCTATTGCCATCCAGCTAAACAGATTAATATCAACACTCCCATTTAAACTGTCCAGATGGCTCAAAAACACAACATCACACACACGCACACACACACACACACACACTTAAACACAAATGAGTGTCACTAAACATCTGCCAAACACACAGCATTCAGCCCATATTGCCCCTTAAACCCAAAGCCAGGGTGGGAGGGAGCAGGAGAAAAGCATGCAATCTAAGAGTAGGTTGAGGGATATTCAGATTAAGAGCTCGAGACATAATGTACACTTGGACTTGGCTTTGTTTGGTACATATGGTGTACAGCTGTGCCCATGTTTAGGAGGGCCAATGGCTTGCTGTAACTGAACAACAAGCAGCTCTCAGGAGGGATACATAAGCACATCAGCATGTGTTTGCATATACCATATGAAAGTTGTTGAAAAAAAAAGAAGTCTATATTCCATATATTCTATGCTACAGCCTCCTAAAACATATATAGTCCAGAATACAAAATACAAAATGCTGCAATCTATGAAAATAAGACAATGGAAAACTTACCTCATTTGAGAGGTGATCCATTCACTCCTTTTGATCATAGATCACTGTCACATCTCTCAGCAGAGTTACAAGTCTCCTGTCCTTTATTTGGTTTAAATTTGAACAGCTGTTAATGTAAACTTCTTAGAGTTATTTAAATAATAGCACATCTTAATTTGGTGCTTCTCTTACTTTACATAGTTTTACATAATGCCATATACACAGACACTGTACATAAGTAATATAGGCAATAGTAGCTTATTGCAAATACATAGGGAAACACAATTACACATTATGAAATGAATCATCTTTGCTGATGATTTTACAGCTGCCATGTCTGTGTCCCCTGATGTGATTTTAAAGGCATTCTAGTCTCACTGGACATGTTTTCCTGAACTATGATGTGATACACTGGCACTGCTTATTTAGTCGCATTTTTACATGACTCAGTGTGATCAAGAAATGGCATGAATAGAGTTCATTCTCTTCTTTCAGACATACAATACAATGTTAATGTATTAGGAATTCATTTCTGAATGAGATTTAGGTACAAAATGGGCCATGCAGTGGAAAAGGTAATAATGTGGCAAACATGGTATTGAAAACAGAGCTTATAACGTGTAGTCTGTCAGTGTATGGCAGCAACATATGGGCAAGAAACATGAAATTTTACAACATAGATCATATTTGCAGTGAATAATTATATACCACACTTCTCACTACTGCTAAAAAAAGATGCCAACCTCAGTTTTATGGACAGCAAAACAAGTTTAACAAGTTTAACTCACATTTAAATTGTTTATTGATCCTCTGTTATTTTTCCATGTAATATTAATAACTGTGTCGCACTAATGCTTGACTGTATTTTTTTTTTTGGTTAAAAAAAGCATTTAATCTGTAGGCTCCTACGAAATGGTTGCAACATCATGTAATATTACTTTAAAGCAGCTGAGTTGTTATAACTTTCAATCATGTTTTAACCCACTCTCCTCCCCTCCTGTACAGGACCAAAGACAGTTCCGAGAGAGATGGGTTGCACCAGGAGCACCTAGCTAAGAGGCCCTGCACCATCAGCCCCAGCCAACGCTTCAGCCCCAGCACAGGTCTTCCTGCTCACCCACCTCCTAACGGCCTGCCCACACACCCTCCCAACGGCCTATCCCATCCACCCAATCCCCAAGTGGGTCCCCAACACTATCGCTTGGAAGACATGGCCCTGGCACATCAATACAGAGACGCTTACAGACATAATGAACACCGCGATGCCCGAGACAGGCACAGGCAGACAGGTAAAACAGCTGCAAAGCATTCACATGGTTAGATAAATCTACAGATCTATAGTCACATAGTCCACAGTTATATGGTCAAGACTGAGTGGGCTTGTGTATATGTAAAAGGGGTGCATGTGGAGAATAAAGGCCAGTTGTCAGCCCAGTATGATAATCCTTGTGGTGGTGCATCTATATAAAGCTCACAGCCGTACATGCCAATGTGCTGCAACTGTGGCAACCATATATGCCTTCCTTCTGCTTTCCCGAAAAGAAAGAGATGAATTCTCAGCCAAGGTGTCTCAGTGAATGCCTTCCAGTTGTTCTTTTGTTAAAATGTTTAAACAGTAAAAAGTTGTATATTGGCAGCATGCTGGAAATGTGATTAGCACTGTTGCCACACAGCAAGAAATTTCCAGGTTCGAATCCTTTTGCCAACCTGTGGAGTTTGCATGTTCTCCTTTTGTCTGTGTGTGTTTTCTTCAGGTACTCTGGCTTCTTCCCATCATGCAGAGACATGCAACTTAGGGTTAGATTAATTGGTGACTGCAGGCTAACAGAGATCTGTCCTGTTTTGTTTTTGATGCAGCAGTGCATGGGGCCCGCCAAGAGGAGGTGATTGATCACCGTCTTACAGATCGAGAGTGGGCAGAAGAATGGAAGCACCTTGATAATGTATGTAAGAGTATCATTGCCATGTTTAATGCCAACCCCCTCCTTGTTTTATTCATAAACACAACAAAGCCATGGAAAAAAGAGCGAAGAGATCAGCAGGTGATTGAAGTCAGTTTTATTGCTAGAAGCGGCATGCGGATGACAGGGACAGGAACTGCTGAAAGAGAGAAGAGCCTCCGTCCCAGCTGAGTTAACAGCTGATGGACAGCTGACCTTAGGAGGTCCATGTCAGTGTGGTGAATTCACAACAGGCAGACACCTATCTGGCTTTCTGGCACCCAACTCCCAAAAAAATCATGTACATTAGACACACACAGAGGAACAGGGCCCCAGATGGAGCTCAGGACTCAGCAGAAAGCAGCTCCAGCTGGGGAGAGCAGCTGAGACAAGAGCTGCAGTCATGGAGAGAACCGGCCAGGCCTGGACCCCTGCCAAATTAGAAACACTTCACTAAAATAAATATAGCTAACTCAGAGGGGAAGGGAGGGGGTGGAGAGACAGGGGAAAGGAGGCAGACACAGACAGAGAGAACACTGAATGTGAACAATGATATGGATTGAATGTCACCCATGTTAAACCCATTTAGCAAACCAGGTTGGGCCTGGAAACACGAGGCATTGTGGAAAAAAGTGACACTGCTGTTACACTGTGGGAAAAAAGTAGATAAAAGAGAGGAAATCTGTTGAGTTGGCAGGGAATAGAGCAGAAGGCTGGAAGGAATTGGCTCAACTTTTTCATCAGCAACCCAGCTGTTACATTATCATTGGTGTAATGCTCTTAAAGATTAAAATTCAGTGACAAACATACAATCCAGTATGGCTGACACAGTAACACACAGATGAAAATAATGAGCAGATTTATAGCTCAGCTGCTCCAAAAGTTTCCTCTTTTTCCTCTGAATGGGCTTTGTTCCTATTACATGTGGGGATTTTTATGGATTTATTAAGGTTGGTTTGTGGAGATGATAAAGGTTTTATCAGTTTTTACAGGACCTCTGAAGTAGAGATTTACATTTTCACCTCAATGAATGGTTGTAGGATTTCCAAACTAAAATATTAAGGTTTCAACCTATTCTCAATTTGGTCCTATTGCAGCTCCTAAACTGCATCATGGACATGGTGGAGAAGACCCGCCGCTCTCTGACCGTGCTGCGTCGGTGCCAGGAGGCCGACCGGGAGGAGATGAATCACTGGATTCGACGCTACAGCGACGTGGAGGAGATGAAAAAAGGTGGGAGCAACGGACAGCACTGCCTTCCTCCTCCTCCTCTTCCTCCTCCTACTCCTCACCACAACTCCTCCTCCAACACAGCTAGCAGCAGCGAGTCACTGCCCATAGGAACTTCCTCGGCTGCTGAAAGGCAGACAGGCAGACAGACAGGTAGACACACACAGGGTATGTCTGGCAAACCAAATCACACGCAGCAAGGTATGGCTTATTTCAAATGCTGAAAAAAAAAAATCTCAGTATATACCAATTTAGATACAAAAAGTCAGTTAGATGATCATATTTTTAAGCAAATAAACAAATTTTAGCTCATACTGTGAAGCTATACAGAACTAGTTGCAACATCCTGTATCTTTAACTAACTGATTGCACTCTCATGTTGCCAGCATGCTCAATCATAATTAAGATTTGTATTCATTTCGAACTCATTTCTAACTCCAGTATTCCTGTTCCTTCTCAGAAATGGTTGAAAAAGTTGATGTTGCCACACATACAGTTTGTTTTGGTTCCACACACAGAATTGGAAAATATAGGGAGGCTTGTAAATGTACTTGTGCAGACTAAGAGTCTGTCACTGTGAGACTGAGCGTGTGCCTGTGCGTGTTTCAGAGATCCACCGGGACTTCTTACACAGGCCTCCCTCAGGATACCTGCCAGAGGAAATCTGGAGAAAAGCTGGTAAGAGCCTTCCTCCCTTCTCACTGTGGTCTTCATGACTGGCCTCACATAGACTAACAAAACACACACACACACACAACCACAATCAGCAGTCTTGACGACCCTCGACCTGGCTACTGAGACAGACAGAAAAGAGAAAAGAAGCCTCAAAGCCATAGGTCAATCAGGCCAGAGGACTGGATGCCCTCTATGTTGTTAGGGCTAAATACCATCCATCTGTCACCACTATGAAAGGCCACTGCAGTTAAAGCTGCAGTGAAAATGCAGTCACCTGGCCCAAGACAGGCCACAGCAGCACAGCACAGGTTGGAGTTTAATCCATCTCCATTGTCCTGAGAAACACACACTATCAAGTTTTTCTAACTCTTTTTTCATTGTCATTGTTATCTAGTCTCACACACAATCCATAAACCTAGTACTGAAGTCAATCAAATACAGCCATTTACATGTGCAAACAAATAATGACCATTGTCATGATTTTTGGCTCAGTTTGTAGCCGAATGGACACAGGTGGGAATGTTGCATTGCATGGGCCTTCTTGTATACTGCATGTTAGATAGAGCCCATCCTAGGAGTCATCTGGCTCAGCCCTTGTTCCACCCTAGTCCCAGCACTATTATCTTGCAGTCATATTCCAATACCCTATGGAATAAAGATGCTGCTGCTGTCGGCAAAATACTGTGCTGCATTTTCACCAGCAGAAGAAGCCTTTTTAATTGCAGTTGTTTTTCATACAGGTACTACAAGCATCCCGCTCTCTCCAGCACAAAAGCACCTCCAAAACAAGCAGGGTGAGTAACATATCTCACTCTCAAGATCTCACCTCTAGTGAGTGTGCGTGTATGTGTGTGTGTGTGTGTGTGTGTGTGTGTGTGTGTGTGTCACCTCTATCTCAGCAGCCAGATACTCTCCCTGATGTAGCTGTAGCAGCTCTTGCTTTTAATTAAAACCAGACACATATTCTCTGGTCTGGTTCAGGTTGAGAGACTGCAGTGCTTTTGAAAAATAAGATCTGAAGTGTGAAAAAGCAGACAGAAATTACACATCTCAGGGACTTGCCAAATCCCTGTGGAATTAAAACATTAATATTGCTGCCCCCGTGTTTTCGATTAAGTGCTAATTGCCCCAGCATCTGCTATACAGTCTCCTTGATAAGAATTAATTAAATTTGCAAACTAATCTTAGCGGTGCATGCATTAGGCCAGATAATTGAGAAGCTAAGGATAATGCAGATAGTGTTTGCAAGGAAGAGAAGAAAAAAGGAAGAGGAATTTGTAGGAAAAAGAAAAGAAGGAGAAGAAATGAAATCAAGGTAGAGACAAGATGACAGGATGAGGCAAAGCATTGAGACATGCATCTGAGTGTGACTGTATGTTGACAGGATTAACAGAAAACGAACTTTTCAGCTCACACTTGCACACACAACCATGCACATATACACAGTAAACTGTGGATAAGGCTCTCCTCCTGCTCCCTATCTTTTTGCACGGTAGTTTGAAACAACTGGAGTGGAGCAGCGAGGAAAAGTGACAGTTATTTATGAGTTCTCTCTCAAATAAACACTGACTGGAGGAAATAGGGAGCAGTGGAGAGAACAGCATCAGAACTGACTGGCCTAACAGACCTGAAGAGCCACTTGTATGTGATCTTGTGTGTGTGTTTGGAGGAGGTGGAGTCAGAGGGAGAAAAATAATGTAATCTTTAAAAGTGTTGCTGTTATTGATGGCAAAACAAAATTACATTTTTGATTAAATCTTGAGATCACAGCATACAACATTATTAGATAAATAAATTGTGTATATTTGGCAACTGATTTCTTTGGTGTATAATGAGCTACAAGAAATCATGTACTGCACATTTGTTGTGTATGAGGCCAAATATGGCAAAAGGCAATTACTGCTGCCTCTTAATGAGAAGGGAATGCATGAAATTTCTATTTTAAACAGCCATCTGGAAAGGAGTCTACACCTGCCTATTGTAAAAACACTGCCTCCCCACTCATAAGGCTTGCACTGGAAGAACAAAAGACCTCACGATATAATCTATGGCCTGCCGCTGGAGAAAATGATTTACTTTTCAAGTAACCTTTATCTAACAATTTCTATTAAAGTGATTCTTATGACAAGATGACAATCATGCAAGCAGGGAATCCCAGGATGGTGGGACAGCTAAGTTAGTGACAAAATTTTGGAGACATCTGCTGTTGTCAACGCTGAAAATGATTGTGGCCAGTCTTGTTAGAATTAATTATTGAAGTCTGACTGTTTTCTGGCAGAAAGTTTTAAATCTTGGATGATGTACATCTGTTCGGTGAGACATAACAAGATGGCAGCTTAAGGAGCCTCAATAAAGGATGTCAGACCGGGCATGCGATGGTCATATGCACTAACACTTCTCTCTTTTCCCTCTCTTTCTTTCTCTCAGAAGAGGCGGTGAATGAGGTGAAGCGACAGGCCATGTCAGAGCTGCAGAAAGCAGTGTCAGACGCAGAGAGAAAGGCTCACGAGATGATTTCGGCCGAGCGCTCTAAAATGGAGAGGGCGCTGGCTGAGGCCAAGAGGCAAGCCTCAGAGGATGCGCTAACAGTCATCAACCACCAGGAGGATTCCAGTGAAGTGAGTATCACAGATACTCCACCCACATTTAGCCTGCTCCTCCTCCTCTCACTTGTTCTTTAATTGCTAAATCAGTCACTCACTTTTTAGATTTCTTTCAGAGCCTTCTTGCTCCATCTATTACCCTCACACTGCTCCTCTGATCCTCTATGTTTTCCTGTATAATCCTTACAGCTGGCTGCTCTTGGTTGCTGCACCATGTCATAATTATTCCAGAAGCAGTCCAGTTGTCTGTGTAAATAAAAGCAGACAGACCCAGATGGTTGGAGCAGAGGGCCAGACTGAGGCCATTACAGAACAGTTGACCACCACCTGCTGATAACACAAATCAGTAGGGTTGGAGCAACTCTTAAAGCCCTAAAACCAAATCTGTATGCAAAGGATAACAAAACAGACACATAAACTAGATTATAAAAATTACTTATTTTAGGTTTCAACATATAATTATTTAAGCAAGATAAAACTTTTTGCTATCCTGCAACAAGAGACTTTATTTTTATCTCCCCACTGTCTCAACAGAGCTGCTGGAACTGTGGGAGGAAAGCCAGTGAGACATGCAGCGGTTGCAACACGGCTCGCTACTGCGGCTCCTTCTGCCAACACAAAGACTGGGAGAAGCACCACCACGTTTGTGGTCAAGGCTTGCAGGGGCTGCCAGGAGGGAGCAGTGTCCCCCTAGGCACCCCTTCCTCATCCTCCACCCCTTCAGCGTCCTCCAGTGTGCCCCCCACTCACTCGGAGAGCACACCTCCGGGACCCCTGTCACTGACAGGTCAAAGCAGTATTGCGGGAGGGGCTGGCAGTGGCAGTGTCTCTGCCAGCCCTAAGGAGAGCAGCTCCAGCAGTGCCTCTCGCTCCACAACTCCAGCTACCCCTGCACTACTGGATGCCACTTCTCGCTGATGTCTGACCCTTCCCTGCATACTGATGCTCCAGTGCCCACACTCCACACAAAACCAAACTGAGGAATCTTCATCACACATTGCTCCCTTTCTTCCCCCCCTACTTCAGTCCTTATTTCCCTCTCATCCAAAGCACGTCTGAATATCTTCTCACTACCTGATGATAGACTGGTTTTCCCAACTTGTCACCTTCCCCCACAGAAATACATTTTGTCTCTTACACAACCATACAAAGATCCCAGCCTGGGGTTCAGTGTAGTGTAAAGCATGAATAGTGCAGTGTCTCCTATCTCTCTAACAGAAACATGTCAGATGTGTTTCTTGAGAACATGAGCTTTGACTTGAAGATGTGCCCTCAGTAATGTAAGCACGGTAAATAATGTCCATGTAAGGACATAAGACAAGGGCTGTGGTAAGGCAACATTGATGAGGGGATGACTTGGCCAATTAGCACTTGGATAGGATTTCCCTTTAATTTAGCACCAATGAGAGGACAGTACTCAGCCCTGAGATGTGCACTACCAGTCCAAACAGTTCACTGATGTGACACTTTTTTTAGTGTCCTAATGGAAAGAGGCAAGGGGCATAATTTTTTCAAGTGGATGAGAGAAGGAGAAAAACCTGTGATGCAATTAATTCCTCAGAAACACAGCTTAGTATTTATTAAATGTTTCTTTCTGGCTTTAAGGGAAAATAAAGAAAAGTCCAAATATTCTAAATAAAAAACTAATAGTGATGACGATGCTGATGATAACAATAATAATATGAAAATAAATTAATTTTAAACTGCTAACTACCTTGCTAGCGAGCCAAGAAAATCTACGCCGGACTCACCTCTCTGCACCATTGTGAACCCAAATGAATTCAAAGATGAAAAATAACATGATCCAAACCTTTGTATTACACTGCCAAAGTGAGTAAGTAAGCGATAAGGAGAAGCACTCATAACCAAACGCAAAGCAACATCACCTCCTCAGCAGATAAGCCAGCCCTGAGAGCAACGGGCTGCAGAGAAGCTGCCGAATGGGACCCAGAGAAAGTCAGACATAAAAAATACGTGGCCTGTTTTGATGTGCAGCTGCCTCCTGCAGTCGGGATAAATATACAGTGATTCCTCAGTGACGGCCAGGACTAGTGAATATGAACAATTCTGTGAACTTGCCAACAAGAAAGACAAAGTGAAATGGATGGAAACCCTGCCACAGTGTGATTTTTGGTAATGGTAACAGAGAGGACAGAGAGAAAAAAGAGGAAAGGAAAAGCTACACAGCCTCAAAGGACTTGAGAACACATACATGGCAATGGAGCTGCCAAAAACCTCAAAAGAAGCTTGAAAACATTTTCCAAGAAGGCATTGCATATCGTGGAGACATATGGGATGTTTGTTTGTAAGTCATTCTTTTTTTTTTTTAAGCTCCACAACAAGGAAACATTTCAAGGAAATGCTGTTACCTTTACATTCACTCCTTTCTTTTCCAAAGCATGATAAACAGATGAAAGAGCCTAGTAAAGAATGGTGTAGACCTGGTACTCCTCCTTCTTTCTACCTCCCCTCACCCCACACATCCCTTCGATGCGCTACACCGACTACTTGACTCAAGTATGCCCCTAAACCCAGTCTGCTTTGGACAGAGCATCAGAGCAGTCACATGGGAAGGGTTCGAACCTGCTTGTAGATATTGTTCTGCTTTTCATTTTCCAATAATGTCTCTTGTCGCTGATGTCCACATGTGCTGCCCCTTGTGTATATCCAGAAAGATAGACTTTGTTTTGGTTTTACTTTTTGTTTTCCTCCTTTGCATTTGGGCTGAGCAGTGAAGTCAGAGCAAGGACACTTGTTTATGAGAGGAAGCCCCACATTGTACTTATTGTTTGATTTGTTGTATCTATATTAATGAGATGAAACCCCTCTTGTAGAATATTTTGTATTGCTCGCATTGTAAGACAGTGAGAGGACGGAGGTGCAATATTAAGAGAATTCAGCTACTGAATGGAACCTCAGCAACTGCCCATAGGGTGTCATATAATATAGATACATATAAATATATTTAACGTAACATCAGTAACTTAATGTGAATGTACATAGTATTTAAGGAGGTCCAAAAATGTGTTTGCCAAATAACAGAAACCTTTAAAGTCTAATGTCCTATGGTTTTCTCACAGTACATTTGTTTTTCAAATTTAGCAGTTTTCTCATACAAGTTCAACACTTCCAGTTTTTAGTCAGATCAAAGTGTCACGTGACCCTGATTGGAGGCGAAAGAGAAACTGGCTCCATAAAATACCCAATTGCATGCAGCTTGAAATGGATGGAAACACATCAAGGATGGATGGACTTCCTCAATATTTTCTAGACCTTAATTTGCAATTTTGAATAAGCATTCACATTGTCCTACAGTCAGAGACCATTTGATGAATAACTAGATGTTTATATTTCCCTAAAATTGTATTCATTTGTTGATGCCATGTGCTTCATCCACCCGAGATCAGTTTACATCCTGCAAGGGACTCAACAGTGTGTGTTGTTGCCCGCCATTGATTAAAAAGGCCCAAAATAGTCAGTAGATTAAACCGACGCTAAAGGTGGTGTCTCTGTTTTAAATTGACTTTGATCACACCATCACACCATTGTTCACCATCCTTCCAGTTGGCTCAGGGGCCACTGTAGTGACCCTTTGTCTTGGTCCTCACCAACCTTGTGTGTGTGTGTGTCTGTGTGTGCATGTGTGTGTGTGTGTGTGTGTGTGTGTGTGTGTGTGTGTGTGTGTGTGTGTGTGTGTGTGGAGTGTTTGTTTCTCCCAAGGTGCAGGACATGCCATTACTGTAGATTTAAGGGATATACCAGTGTTAAGCTACACTAAACTTTAAAGCTAATTTTGATACCCAATGTTGGAAATATTTGCTTTCTGATTATTTTTTATTTGTAAAGATGCAATGTGAGCATTAGTTTAAGACATGTGTCCAGGCCAAGAGAGTAGTTTCACCTCTTTAGATTTAGTTTTTTTTTTTTTTCACCTGTTGCAGTAATAAGATCACCTCTGATAAACACACATATATTAAACTGTTTCAAGACCTTTGACCGTATACACACTCGGACCAAACTCGGAAATCTTTTTGCAGTGGCTTGCATACAAAAAAACTAAACCTCTGTTTTTTTTTTGCTTTCTATTTGTCAACGGATGGATAAGTGAGTGATTTATATGAGACATAGAATTCAAATGGGATAAGCTGCAAGGTACCCATCATCTGTGTGTAGCATTTATGTATGTGTGTTATATTTACCGTGATTTGTTCTTGTGTCTTTTTGTGTGTCATTGTTCCTTCGCTGATCTCTAATTTCTCCGTTAGCACCACAGGCCACTCTTCACAGCCCCCTCTCACACTAGCTACCTCCTGTGACCATACAGCTAACCACCAGGAGAGGTTGACCTGGACTTTGAAAAGCTGGGCTGACAGCAGACATGCAAACACACATTCAACAGCAAGCATAAGAATATGAATTTGAAAATGATTTAAAAAAAAAAAAAACAGACTCTGAAAGGAACTGCCATTACCCACGATGTGGAGGAATTTTTATTTCCACCAAATCTCACCATTTTGAACACATCCTGCTAACCAAAGTGATACCGCAATAGGTACACATACAGTCAAACCTGCATTACCAAACTGAAACACAGAATTTACCATGACATGCCATTTGTTGTCCAAAACCAATAAAAGCAAAAACCAAAGTACTTTTGCATTGCCATAGTAGGCTTTGACAGTGTGTATTGACAGAACATAAATAACAAGGTTAGAGCTCCACTACACCAGTTAACCAAAGTGTCTGAAATACACACACACAGAGCACAAGAGTGAAGAGCACACTCAATGAACAGTCTGAGTCCCTAATGTCTAGAATTTATTCAAGCTATCAAAGAGCTTGTTGTCTACATACCGAACAGTGCTTCTGTAAAAGCATCTTCTTTGGAAAAGCCTACTGATTGCGTGTTCTTACAGGTACAGAATTATAATGAATGCACTGTGGGTGTGTGATTTAGTGTGAATGGTAATGTGTGTGCTTTTGTAAAAAATAAATACTTTTTGTTTGTCTCTCTGTACAAACTACTTGAAACGTTCAGAGCTTTAATGAACCATCCCAGACAGACTATAGTGGCAGATCGATTCACAATATGTAGCAACTGCTTTGTGTCGTAAAATACCATATACAATATCCACATCAACACAACATTGTAATGACAGTTCCTTTCAACTCCAAGTGCTTTGCGTGTGTGTCCTTGTCTGCAAGAAAGCCCTCAGATAAACTAAACAAAGCCAAACCCAACACCGCTTATAAATGACCAAAATACAACCAAAAGCTTCTGCCTTCTTACTCAGACTTCACTTTGGTTAAGGTTTATGACCCAGCATTAGAAAACATCAACATGGTTGATTGTGTGGGACGTGAGGCGACAGTCCTACAAAAACTGAAGCTGAAGAGGAAAGAGCAAATTCACTGAGATTCTCTCTCCTGATTTAATTGTACAGATTACAAAAAGATCAGACCACTGTTCTGTTGAGCTGTGTGCAAGTGTCATTCAGTCTTACAACAAACAGGATTTTTCCCGTGGTGTCATATTATCTGATGAAGATATTTTGGATGGCAAATGCATAAGGGCTCTGCTGTTGTGAATACCGTCCAAGGGTCTCCGAACACTTTACATCAGCCACTTTTTTATTTGTTTAACTATGTACATGATATGGGCAAAATGCATGTGTAGAAATGACAAATATTAGCAGGTTGGCATTTGTCTCCCCCTACCCCAACTGGTAACTGCACCCATGAAGTTTCAAGGCTCATCTGATGTAATGATGAACAGCTACAGTAGGAAGCTGTGGCAAGTGGCAAATAGTGGATTCAGCACTTGTTTTCCCAAAAGCCATGGCTCAGGATGGTCTTGTTTTTACCTTTACATAATTTGAAAAAAGGTTTATGGTTTTATATGTGTAGGGAAGCATTCTATACTGTATTGTGCAATACATTATTACAGAAAAAACATGTTTCTGTAGGAAAGGTTGGCGCTTTGAAGATCTTTCTCATTTTATTTCCCTCTTCAAAAGGTCCCGTTGCCGTTTTTAGATGAAGTAAACTGTGCCAGAAGAATTCAATTCTGATTTGTATTTATTTCTTGCATGCTTTACTCCCTGTTGCTAATACCGCTCTTTAACTGTTCGCTCTGTTGGATGTGTGAAGCTGTAAAACATTCTAATTCAGGTTATTGTCTGTGTTGAAAAATGTAACTGTGTAATTAAAATATAAAATGACGTATTCATCACCCATGTCACTTTTCTTCTGTAAATCCAAGCCTGTTTTGAGCTGACATCCCCAAAATACTGTTACTGACTCATTCCTAAAGATTATTAACTTAAACGTCAGAATTCATATGATTGCTTTCCCTCATGTTTATAGAAACAGCAGATAGACTATAATGAAAACAATAATTTCAAAATATATTCCTACATTCCCATACACAAAATATTAATATTCATTTAAAAAACACAAAGCTCAGTCTATGTCTATGACATTGTATTACTGTTTGCAAATTTAAAGATACATAAAACACCTAACATCCATAAACAGTGTTTCCACATCTTGCACTCAACCTATAAAAAATGAGTTTGATCTAACTCTGTATATTAGACACGCTGGTTCTTTGACATTCAGCCGCTGAATACAAACTATGTTGTGCAGCAAAACTTTGGTTATTCCTATAGCTTCGTATTTTAAATTTCAGGGAAGATCCCAAACTTTCCATTGGTACCTATTCTATAAGGCTAAAACAAATACATAAATACATTTCAATGACAATTCAATCAATATCGGTGTGAGATGACATAAGATAAGAGGAGATGAGGTGAGATGAGATGAGGTGAGAGGAGATGAGGTGAGATGAGATGAGGTGAGATGAGATGAGGTGAGAGGAGATGAGGTGAGATGAGATGAGGTGAGAGGAGATGAGGTGAGAGGAGATGAGATGAGATGAGGTGAGATGAGATGAGAGGAGATGAGGTGAGATGAGATGAGGTGAGAGGAGATGAGGTGAGAGGAGATGAGATGAGGTGAGATGAGATGAGACAAGATGAGGTGACATGAGATGAGAGGAGATGAGGTGAGATGAGATGAGGTGAGAGGAGATGAGGTGAGAGGAGGTGAGATGAGGTGAGATGAGGTGAGATGAGACAAGATGAGGTGAGATGAGATGAGAGGAGATGAGGTGAGATGAGATGAGAGGAGATGAGGTGAGATGAGATGAGATGAGGTGAGATGAGACAAGATGAGGTGACATGAGATGAGAGGAGATGAGGTGAGATGAGATGAGAGGAGATGAGGTGAGATGAGATGAGGTGAGAGGAGATGAGATGAGGTGAGATGAGATGAGGTGAGAGGAGATGAGGTGAGAGGAGATGAGATGAGGTGAGATGAGACAAGATGAGGTGACATGAGATGAGAGGAGATGAGGTGAGATGAGATGAGAGGAGATGAGGTGAGATGAGATGAGGTGAGAGGAGATGAGATGAGGTGAGATGAGACGAGATGAGGTGACATGAGATGAGAGGAGATGAGGTGAGATGAGAGGAGATGAGAAAGTAGTCAGCAACAGTCCTATTCATGTTGGTCCGTCATCTGCTGCTGGCTAAAGTGTTGTACAACCTGATGTCAGTGGGTATGCAGGATCTCTCGTATCATGCAGCCCTGCAGTACAGTGAGGTGAGTCGTCCACTGCAGCTTCTTCTCTGCTCCATCAGAATGGTGGTGAAGGGAACAGTCAGTGTATTCCAGGATGGCCTCTATCTTTTTCTGTGTGCTTCTCTCCACCACAACTTCCAGTGAGTCCAGCCTCATTCCAGTCACTAAGCCAGTGTTTCCCACCAGTTTGTCCAGCTGCTGCGTACAGTATGTAGTCTATAGGAATCCTCCTGTGGAGCCTTTGTGCTACTCAGATGACACTAATGTTTTTGTTTCATTTATTGACATTACTAGAACATTCAATTAGATTAATCTTTTGTTTTTTTAACAGTTATTATATTAAGTAATTAATATTAATTAATATTTTAACAGTTATTATATTAAGTAATTAATATTAATTAATATTTAAACCATGATGATTTTAAATTTAAATTGTTCCAGCTCAATTATACATGTGGTGTGGGGGGTGCTATTTGTGTTCCAAGGGCAAAAAAGGGGCAGCCAGAGCACCCTTTGTGGTAGATACGGTCCTGGCTGGAAGGTAGATCCTCCCCCCTCCCCTCATGCTGCACTGTCAATCAATCCAGCGCGTCATGCGCCTCGTGCACAGGTGATATCTATTAGCCTACCTCATATGGCGTCAGGTGTCGCGTCTGCGCATCATCAGACCAGTTCCTTCTTGTGAGAGAATTTTTGTAGCGGTTTTTGGCCAGCAGCACTCGGCTTTGCAGGTGCCATGTTGGAGCAGTGAGCATGGCGGAAAATCATTTGGACTACGGCTTCCCAGAGGGAGAGTCTATCGGGGAGCATTTCACCGAGGACCCGGTGAGTGTCCTTGTGTTCGTGGGGAACCAAAAGGATGCTGACATGTTTGTTTGTTCCCACGTCAGTAGGGCGACGATTGCAAGCGACGATTGCGATGTAGGACAAACAGACGCAAACATTAACTAGATGCTGTCGTTACGCCACTGATAAACGTTACAGTGGAAAGCTCGATATCAGTGAGCCACGTCCCGTGTGACATGTTGAGAGTGACTCCCCCCCCCCACACACACACACACCCGGCGTGGAGCCAGTCAGGTGCACTGCATGTCCACATTTCCAGGGTTGAAATGTTCGCAATGTGTTTGTGGCACTGACACAATTCATGGTACAATGTTGCTTTTCCAGCCTCGGTATTGCCCAGTAATCTAGGCCAGCTCCATGTAGCCCATGCATGGCTGGGAAATATGACAGAACAGACTGAATTACTCAAAGGGGCTATTCATGTAACTGATGATGGAATAATACTCATCCACACCTTTCCCAACACACAAATAAACACAACAGAACCAAATGATTTTGGTCCTTGCATGGCAGGATCAGTTGATTGGTCTGCCTAGTTGGTAATCTAGCTTCTAAGGGTTTAACATCAATTTAGTCCAAAGTGACTTTACTGGTCCCCATTCTCATCTCAGGAGCTGGCAGCCATCAAGGCCAGGGTTCAGGAACTGGAGATGGAAGAAGAGACGGAAAGACTGAAGGAGGAGGAGAGATATGATGCACCAGAGATGCAGCTCCTGACCAGCAGCCCTCGGCCCGGTGAGATAGCTGGGTCTTATCTGCTTCTTGGTTTGTTGTTGTCTCCCCCGGTCTACAGCTAAATACTGATTATGAATCTGGTGAGCTACAGCAGCATATTTTTAGCCAGGTGTCTAACATGGCAGTCTCCAGGCAGGTGAGGAAACTGCAAACACCATCTGGCTAACACCTGGGACATTTCACTGTGGTCACATGTGCCTTATCGCTGCCCAGTGAGACAAAGCAGCCAGCCCTGGAGAACCAGAAGGGTCTTTGCTGCCTGTAGCTATTTTCTGACCCTGTGTGTCTCTTCATGCCTTTGACCCTCCTGTCTCCCTTTTGTTGCTTAGAGAGGAGCCAGGTTCTGATGCATGGATTGCCAGAGATGATGCAATGAATAGATATTTTGGTGAAAGTTGTTCATTTCACTTGGGGTGGAACTTCTTTATATACGGTGGTATACACAAAATCAGCATATAGTTTGTTTTTGTTTCTTCCACAGGACCTTTCTACAATATGACTCCTGAGGAGAGGATAGATGCAGACAACAGATCTGTCTATGTGGGAAATGTAAGATTGACATTTTTTTAATTTATTTTTTTATACTGAGTAGGCTTTTTTTTTTTTTTTTCCACACCTCTGATCTGATACTGTTGTATAAACCCCAGGTGGACTATGGAGCCACTGCAGATGAGTTGGAGATCCATTTTAATGGTTGCGGTCCTGTCAACAGAGTTACCATCCTGTGTGACAGGTTCTCTGGTCATCCAAAGGGGTGGGTTCAATTTGTGCATTCAGCTTATACCTTTCCCTACCTGACACTGAATAGACCATAGTATACAACTCTGCTGACATCCAAGTATATTTATGTTGTTGGTCTTTTTCCTTTTCAGTTTTGCTTACATTGAGTTTTCTGATCGAGACTCTGTGCAGAGTGCTATTGGTTTGCATGAGACTTTGTTCAGAGGAAGAGTCCTTAAGGTGAGGAGCATTACACTACATGTTAGTCTTGAAAGAAGCCCCACAAACTAGTTAACTGCTCACAAGTGTTGGTGCACTGATTGCAAACACAGCTCACTGAGTTATTACAAACATTAGAATTTGTGATGCATTTGTGATTTAATCAGTGGAAAGATATTGAGGTGTATGTTTTTGAAAACCAAGATCTTGCCCCTATATTGCCTGCAATTTCCCACTTCCTCACATCATGATTCATCATTATACCCTTCTGTTAAATTGAGAAACACAATGTGGCCTGTGCTGTAGATAATCACTTTTTGAAAATACAAACCACACATCATGTAATTTGACATCTAATGTTCATTTTAATGCAAACCACTTAGAGCACCAATTTAGTTTTCATTATCCTGGTTTTAAACTGTTGTCTTAGTTGGGAATAAATTACACTATGAACTATATTCCAGTTTTTGTTCTATCACTACTGAAAAGCAAATGTCTTTAAAATCTAAACAGACATACTTATTAGAGTAATTTTTTTTTTTTTTTTTTTTTTCCCGGCTTGCAGGTATTGCCTAAGAGAACCAACATGCCAGGAATCAGCACCACCGACAGAGGAGGACACCAAGGAGGGCATTCCAGAGGGAGAGGTCGAGGTTACCGTCCACCCAGACACCACAATAGCTCTCGAGGAAGGTTCCGGTACCAGTCAACGAGGCCACAGCATCAAACACAACACCCTTATTACGGAGGCCCCTCAGTGGGCAAGAGACAGTGGGGACATGTGGACAATTATGAAGAGATGCCTAACCGTTACCCATGTCTTCTTCTCATCACGCCACCATCTGAGGAATTGGGGGCAGGGTCAGGTGAACAGCACTGCGGCCAACAGCGCTAGCACTATTTGTGGTCTACATCTCCAATGGAGTAGATGAGTAATAATTTTAAACAAATGTTTCCAGGCCCTGCTAAGCTGAGTAATGTGTGAAAGGTACAGAATGCACAGCAGAGATGATCCAGTTGCATACCTGCATCAGTCCTGCAACTTCATGAGATATGAAGACTGGGGTCAGTGGTATTTAATTTTAAGCTTCTATTGCTGTGGATGCATGAGACAGTCCTCAGACTGTTAATGCTGTTTCATCTCTCACTGTTTTTACATATTAATGTAAATGCTTTGTGTTGCCTGAAGTGTAATGTATAAATCCTTAATATGTAGAACTTAAACTCTTTGCTATGTAATCGAATAAATAAAAGACTGATCCAGTGCTCCACTTGTAGTAAATGAACACGTGGTTTTATTACACTAATTTCATTAAAGATGTAAACAGAAATATTAGGGGTGTTATGTACAGTGGAGGCTCAGTAGAAGGAATAAAGGCGATTTCAGCCAGTTTGCACCATCATTCCAGAAACGATGCCGTCGAAGGTCCTGGAGAATAATCAGTGAACTGTTAAACACAGCTTAAAAAGAAAAATCAATTATAATCGTCTACTAATTCTAAACAGATTTCACAGGCAAAAACCCACTTTGACTGAATAGGGTCCCCAGGATTGTGGAAAGGGTTGCACATTACATCAGTGAAAGAGTTATGCAATTTTCTGAACATCTGGAAAGGAACAAACAAGTTAAGTTATTGTAAGAATTTTGGACAGAATTACAAAGCTGTTGAGTAAACTGACATTTCCAATAACATATTCATGAAATATTCCTCATCTGTTGGTTAATATATATGAGCTGTGGCATATAGATTAATTCCACATGCATACTGTTTAACGAGATAAATACTGTGACAAAAAAAAGTTTGTACTGTGTAACTTTTTTTTTTTTTTTACATTTTCTGCTAATTAAACTGGGTTTTGGAAATATTTAGACACACAAATGACTTACACTTCTTATTTCATTGTCCCGTAATGACGTATTTGATGAGTCCACAACAATGACAAATTTCACCTTGGAGTTGGTTACATACCCATATCTATTTTAGCAGTTAAGGATGTTTGGCCTTTTGTTTAGGAAAACCATTTATTTCATTTGACAGCACCCACAGATATCAACAGATCAAATCAGCACATATAGAGATTTCACCATTTTGCTTGAACAAAATGAAAATTTACTTCAGCTCTAATTAAAGTTGTTACCGTTTTCATGTTAATAAGCTACTTATAAACATATTTTGGTCCAGCTGTCCTTAGGTCATTGTTTCACAGATGATCTAACAGTTAATTGGAGAAGTCTCCTAATGAATTAAGGAGTTAGCATGAAAGGGGAAAAGCGTCCTGCTAGAGAAGGATTGTCCAGAATCGACAATACAAAAGTTGTTCTTTTTAGTGGCTTATGCATGATGTAGAAAGCCTTAAACAATGACCTATGACAATAAAGGATACACTCTGTAGTCTTCCGTGGGATACAGCAGCCCCAGGTACAGCTCTCTCTGGTCTCCCAGAGACTTGCCCACTGCTGAGATCTTCTCCTCCACCACATCCAGAGATGTGTGCACCGTGTAGTGAAACTTCAGCTCGTTTTGACTTGGCACACTGCGAATATACAGTGGGTAATTCTGGAGAATAGGAAATAACGTAACGGAGTCAAAAGCACCACCATTAAACCACAAACTGTCAACAGAGACACAGCAAACTAGCTAACACCCGCTCCTCTCAAATAATGCTAATACTGTTAGCTCTCTAGCGTTGGCGTTTCCCTCTGACATGACTAGAAAACTGAAATATCTGCCAGAAGACTATTGTAAAAACATAGAAGTACAAACAAGGCTCCGAATAAAACGTGGGCCTGATAACAACAGCAGTCGATACCTCTTTTGCGATCACTGCTATGCACACCGCCATGTTCATATTCCTCCTCTGAGCTGTCAGACGTGTCACATGACACGGTGCGTACAGACGCTGTCACGTGACACGTTGTGTATGTACGCTGTCGAAAAAAGTGTTAATCGGATTAGCTATTTGACATTTGTTTATTTATTATTTTCATTGTGGGTTTGTACTTTGTCGGTCTACGATATTTTTATTTTGTGTGCTCCATTCTTTTATTTTTAATCACATCACATGTATGCCATTCATCAGAAGACTCCGATTATCAAGGACTGATTTACAGCTTAACAATGCAATTATTTACATGTCAACAAAATAAAAAATAACTTAAACTGAAATTAATATATAACTCAATACAAGCGAACGCTTCAAACCAGTTGCGCAATATGCGCAAATGCGGCGCTGATCACTGGCTCGAAGACAAACAAGCCACTTCCTCGAAATAGATGTTCATATGACTGGAGCACAGCGAGTAATGTCTCCTCTAACTCTGACTCTCCTCAGTGCAATAACATGTTGCTCCTTGGCAGAACAGTCTTCAAATGTTTCACCTCCAAACATTATCATCATGCTCATGGATGACGTAAGTTATTTTTCTGTTTTCTTCTCTGCTCTCTGCGCACCAGCAGCACAGAACTCAAAATGCTTCAGTTATTTTATTTTCTTGTTGTCATGTCATTACCTCTTCCCCTCTCTGGGTTGTGAACAGTAGCACCTATGCTGCCTTGCTGTGCTTTGGGACTCTTAGACCTGTAAATAAACTCACATCTGCTCTTCAGATGGGCTGGGGGGACTTGGGGGTGTTTGGTCAGCCCTCTAAGGAGACCCCCAACCTGGATGCTATGGCTGCACAGGGCATGTTGTTTCCAGACTTCTACACTGCCAACCCCCTCTGTTCGCCATGTGAGTCAGCTGAAACTGTAAAGCAGAACAAGAAGCTGCAGTTTCCGTTTTGTATGATAGTCATCTCTGCCAAGTCATCTGTGCTTAGTTTTTGTTGTAATATCATTAAAATGTTTAAGAAACACTTCATTCTTTAAAGGTAGAAAACATGTATTTCATACAGGACAAAATACACCCTCAGTTGGATAACTTCATTTGAAATATCTGGTATTCATTTGCTAGTAAATGAGATTTTAGAAGGCAAACACAGGCATCTCAATGACTCTTTCCTAATGACACCTTCTCTGTCATTTTAACCACAGCCAGAGCTGCACTTCTCACTGGGAGGCTGCCTGTCAGAAATGGTTTCTACACCACTAATGCCCATGCCAGAAATGGTATACTCTCAGTATCTCCTGACTGTGCAGATGATCCAGCTGCAAATCATTTCTTGCAGGATTCTTATTGCACTATAATATATAGTGTTCAATAAAGTAATGGCAGATTTTATAGACTAAATTTTAACTTTTTTTTTTTTTTTTTATAGCATACACGCCACAGGAGATAGTGGGAGGAATCTCACAGGACGAGATTCTGTTGCCCCAGATGCTGAAGAAAAAGGGCTATGTCAGCAAGATAGTTGGCAAGTGGTGAGCTTTTTTATCCTTTTCTTTAATTCAGGTTTCTGAAGTTTTAAAGTTTATGATCAGTGGTTCAAGACCTAATCAAATTATTTATCTTGGTAAAAGCGGAAATACTATAATAATACTATAAAGACCTGCATTTCAAATTATCCATAAAAATACCCCTTGTGCAGAATGCCCCGTCGGGGTTATTGTTATATTAGTATCTGCTACCTGTATACACAGGCACTGTTCTTAGTTTTATCTATAAAAAGGCATCATATTTCATTATCCGGTCAATTTTTTTTTAAGTCATTACACAAATTCAGGGGTTAAAATATTATATTTCCCTGTTTTAACTCATTTATGCTTATCACTTACTGTATACTTAACATGACAGATGATCATTTTCACAGTATGCAATAATTCTTTTTATTGTTTAATTATTTTTACAGTACCTATCCCTGTGGGGTCCATTGATTTTAAGGCCTTTGAGTGTAGTATGTAAATGCAACAACCTAAATCTTGTTTGATATGTGCATCTTGTTTAAAGCCTCTGCATGTTGATTTACTGTTCTGAGGTTAATGGAAAATGATGACCTAGAGGTAGTAACTGCAACCAAAATGTCAAATATTATATTTTTTAGTGGAGCATGAATATTTGTAGTAACGGTATGAATTTAAGCAAGTATGATTCTTTAGTCATATTGATCCTCCAGTGGTGTTAGTGTTTTTAATCTGTCATTGCAGGCATCTAGGTCACAGACCACAGTACCTTCCTCTGGAGAATGGCTTCGATGAATGGTTTGGTGCACCAAACTGCCACTTTGGGCCCTACAACAACAGCAATAGACCCAACATTCCTATGTACAATGACTCTGAGATGCTTGGCAGGTAGTATCCGTCACAAACACTCACATATACATAACAGCAGACACAGAAACGTAGGCTGAAAATCTATAAAAATCTTCTTTCCCAGTGACTCAGTGGAATAGTTTGGCTGGCTGCTCCTCTGGATCTGATGAGTGTCTCCCCGCCTCTTCCTTCTCTGTACCAGCTGTGCTTGTATATTCCATTTTCCGCCCATTTGTTTTCCCCAAAACAGCCATATGTGTATTCAGGGTCATTGGAACTGGCAGCCGGGCGTGTTTTTCGCTTAGCCGTGGGTTTAATCAGCGCTGCATACCTGGGCCCTGGACAGACATATACACACACATAGACATGTATACACACAGACACACACACGCCCTCAAGAGACAGCAGGTTGTGTTGGCTGTATGCGAGGACACCTGGAGGAAGTGAAGCGTAAGAAAGAGAGATGCCTGTCACTGCTTCTCTCCTTGCTGTGCCACGCTTCAGCAACACCTCATAACAGTTCCCTCTGCTCAGCTCTGCTGAGACTTCCTAAATATGTCTTTCACCACAATCTCCTACAAACACAGTCTGCAAGAGGAAAATATGATTCTGTTATAGTAATGATAGTGTCTGCAGTAGTTAAGTCAATTTAGAGTCAGATTGAAAGCCCTGACGGTCCAATAGGTCATTTTGAAAGAATAATTTTATGGGGTTGAAGGAGCAGAGGAGTAATGGCATGGTGGCCTCAGCAGGGATTCAGATGAAAGTTTATTTAATGAATCATGTCATCCCACTTGTTTTTCAGATACTATGAGGAGTTTAAGATTGACAAGAAGACTGGAGAGTCCAACCTCACACAGATCTATTTATTGGTAAGTTAGTCACCTATTTGATGATGCAATCTTCAGAGTAAACCAGGTACATCCAGTTTTGTTTCATATTGAAGCAATTTTGCGTTATACTGAAGGGTGTTTCTAATATTTAGTCTCTCTTCTCTGATATTAATGGGACAGACGGTATGTTTCCTCTCGTAATTCAATTCCTCAGCACCACAAATGACAACCACCATAATGAGCATCGAGTTGAAACAAAACAAAAACAAACAAGACAGAAGCTGAAATTTATGACCCTCATGAAGGTTGTGTTTTATGCAGGGCTGTTGTATGAGACTATATTACTAAACCGTGTTTAACACATATTCAAAACATGGTTAGAACTGTGTGGTATGCAAGTGAGAAAGAAGTTATTTACAATATACAGTTTAATAGCAGTATTGAAAAGTAGCTACAATAAGTCATTGAACAGCTGTATTGACAGTGTTATAATAGTCTTTCACGCCTGCCACTGCTACAGGAAGGTCTTGACTTCATAAATCGTCAGACGGAGGCCCAGAGGCCTTTCTTCCTCTACTGGGCAGCTGATGCCACTCATGCCCCGGTCTATGCCTCCAAACGCTTCCTAGGGAAGAGCCAGCGAGGACGGTACTTTATATCATACCTCACACTTTCTCTCATTTAATAACACACAATCCAGCAGATGCATATAGTTATAAATGAATTTGATTTGTTTCTCATGATATGAACTGTGATTGGATGTGTGTTGTAGGTATGGAGATGCAGTAATGGAGCTGGACTACAGCGTAGGTCAGATCTTGTCAAAGCTGTACAGTCTTGGTATTGAAAATAATACCTTTGTCTTCTTCACCTCAGACAATGGAGCTGCTTTAATATCTGCCCCAGATGAAGGTAGGTGCTAATTTCACACACACACAAACATGCATATATACATATTTGTGCAACTATCTTTCGATCTTTGTTTGATCTTCCCTAGCCCCTTACCCTAACCTTAGTTTTCACAACTAAATCCATGACCCCAAATTTCACAGTAAATGTAATTCTAACCTTAAATCTAACATTAAGTCTTAACCCTCAAACAGTTATCTGAAAACCTAGACTGCTCCTCAGATTGTATATAATCATACAAAAGTACACGTTAGCATTTTTCCATTTCTGAATTGTGCATGTACATACATGGATACATGGATAGTTGTGTTTTTGTGCCTCCGATTCTTCAGGTGGCAGCAATGGGCCATTCCTTTGTGGGAAGCAGACCACCTTTGAAGGGGGCATGAGGGAGCCCGCAATTGCCTGGTGGCCTGGACACATCGAAGAAGGCACAGTAAGTGTGTTATGCATATCAACAGGTAGCGTATCAGGAGCTCTGGAAGCTTCAGGCAATCTATCGTACTGTAAATCAAATAGGGAGTTAAGGAACAATTATTTCACTAATTCTCTCTTTTGAATTATCACTTTTCTGTTTCATTTATGTATTATTTCTAACTTTATATCTGTACACTCTGACCCAGTGGTGCACTAACCTGTTAATCTTGACTGTGTTCAACTTCAATCAACTGATTGAGCTCCAGAAACAGTAAAAATAAATGTGTTTTATCTTGGCCACAAACCATGCGGGCACTTCTTCCACTGTTTCCTCAAATATTTTTGGTTGGAATTAACGTCCCAACTCTCTTTCTTTTTCGCTCTCTCCTTCCCAGTTGAACCCCTCCACCCCCCTGGCTTCACCGTGATCCCCTAAGCCCATGCGTTCTGCAAATGACTTTTAATTGTATTAGGGGCAGCTGTGACACGGGGCTGTGACGCAGAGGGATTTGGTGGAGGAGCGAGCGGAGGCTGCAGTCTGCAGTAAGCCTTGCCCCTGGCTCATCTCACAGGGGTGTGCTGGGGCCTGATAGCAAGGCAGAGTAGCGAGGGAGAGGGGGATTGGGAGCGTCTTAAGCGGCTAATCTGTTTGTGTGTTTGCTGAGGTTGGATTGAGCCGTAATGAGGACTTCAGTATCTGAATATGCCAGGCGCTCAGGATAAAGGAACGGGAGGGTGGAGAGGGGGTGCAGGCAAGGAAGCAAGGAGGAAGTAAAAGAGGTGGCTGGTGTAGAAAAGAGAAAAGGAGGAGTAGTGCTAAAGACTGACACTGCCAGGAATGTTGTTGCAGGGCTTTTCTGCACCTGTGTCACATTATAATTGACCACTGTGTCTGTGTATGTATTTACATATGTGCAGGATATGTCTGTGTAATTTTTGTTTGACTATATGGGCTTAGATATATATACATACTGTTGTATGTATGTTGGATTAGTTGGATGCATAAAAGATCATTTGCTACTCCAGACAAAATAATATTACACAACCAATGCAGGACATCACAAGACACCTGTGCGTGTCTGGCTTTATATTTGCAGCTGTGTCTTAGCTGTGAAAATAAGGGTCTGCAGAGCCTCCCTGAAGTTCTCTGGGGGTATGATGATAAAGCTGCTTTGTTGGAGCTACTGTACTCTGGATTTATCACTTTATGCTGCTTGGGAGGGAGGACAGATCAGGCACAGGGTTGCCCCCTCTTTTATTTTGTAGTCTCCTAAAATCTCTGCTGATCTGTACATCGTAAAATCCATAAGCTTTTGGAGCAAAGTAGTGGGGACATCAAACAGCAACTCAAGCCTTTGTTAAGCATTTTTTTGTATCGACTGAGCACAGAACAATCCTCACAATGTTAAAATGTTGAAGCAAGTTTGGAGGAGGGGTGGATTACTGATAGAAACACCACTTCACTGTGTGTTTCCAAGCATCTCAAACAGACAAAAAGCGCTTTATCTGTAGATGCATCTAAATGATAATACTAGATGGGTGGATATGCAAGAAATTTTTGTGAGTTAATAATACACTCATATTGAGCAGACTGGAAGGAGGTGTAGTGGAATGAAGAAGCTTATGTGGTCCAAAGCAGGTGCAGATTCAGCATTCTCCCAGTGCCTGAGGGGTGTGAGAGGCCGGGATGATGAGGGGTGGTGGCTGTAGGAACAAAGATGCAGAGGTGGATGGGGTGTCAGCCCCACAACGCTGTTTAGCGTCACAATCCCTTTTGTTGTATTTTATCAGGCAACAGGCACACAGAGTGCCTGAGACAGGGATAGAAGGACTGCCTCCTCAGATAACAAACATCGCCACTCACGACACAGAGAGAAATGAGAGAAAGAGAGGGGAAGGAGAATGTGACATTAATAGAGAGTGATGAGTCAGACTGAAAAAGGAGGGAAAGGCTGAAGGGAAAAAAATGGAGTTAAGTGTAGACTGCAAAAGAAGGCAGAGCTAATAAAGAGAGGAATTAAAAGATGGCAACTTGTAAAATAGAGTTTGAAAGTTAGGATTTTTTGGTCATGCAAGTTATTACCAAGTAAATGTCAGGGGCACTTCTTCTATCCATTTGTCCTGTCTTCTTTGAAAAATGAAGTTAAGGACTAAATCAGTGTTTGTGTATGTGTGTGAGAAAGAATGTCTGGATGAGCAGATAGATCATGGAAAGCATTGCAGAGCTTTTTCTGTGGCTCGTTCTGTGGATACAGAAGAACAGGGATTTCATTTCAGTGCTTAGGAACTTGTGTGTGCGTGTGTGTGCGTGTCTGTGTCTGTGTCTGCATGTGTGCTGGCTGCCGATAGGAGCACAACGGCACATGGCTGTGCAGCTGCAGAGGCCTGATAGCGCTATCTGATTGTGAGCGTGCCGTCTCCCTCTAAGGCTCGCTCAGGAGAGAATGGAACGGAAGATCAAGGATGACAGCGAAAAAATGGCATTTTATCTGAAAATAGTTCAAAGTTTATAAATAAAATAAAGCTTTTCACTGGGACTGGAAGAAGGAGATAAAACACCAACTCGCTCCAGCCGCCTGCTTGCCCGGGCCTTGTCCTCTCCCTGCTTCCTCTTCTCATTTTCATCACTCTTTCTTTTTCTTTTTTCCCCTCAAAAACTAATTTAGAAAGAGAGCATTTTGGAGGTTTTATAATAAATCTGTAAGCAGAGGTTAGAGAGGAGACTGAAGAAATGTACCTGTCTCCTACATGTGTACACATGACACATGCAAAGATCCTGTCATGACCGTGCATGATGATAAAAATCCAGTGTAACAGGGCAAACTTGTACTAGTTCCTGATTTGTAAACTCTTAAGTATTTTCCACATATGGTAAAGGATGATGATGAACAAGATTAAGACCAAATTTGGGTGTATTTGTGTGCGCGTGTGTGGGTGTGAGGCATAAACCTACCACTGACCACTTTGAGTTCTAGGACTTGAGTCTGATCCTCATTTCTTCAGAATTATTCTGTTTTTCCAAATCTAACTGGCAAGTTTTGTGAAATGCCTTTTCATACTGGAGAGACGTAGTGGTAGTTTTTCTTATGTATTTGTATTTTTTGCAGGTGAGCTTCCAGTTGGCCAATGTGATGGACCTGTTCACCACCAGTCTGGCTCTGGCTGGCATTAGCCCTCCAGATGATAGAATCATGGATGGACTAGACCTGACACCAGTCCTTCTAAATCGCCCCCACACACTCCATAACAGGTGGGAGCATAGAGCAGCTGTTGCAGGATGTTACTAGATGGCTAGAGCTTTGTCGTGGTTGTGTCCTTTACTGCTTTTTTCTATTCACAATCACATCCCTGAGTGACACAGAAGCATTGGTTGTGTCTGGCAAGAAGTAAACAAATTATTTTGACCTTTGTAGCGTCGTTCTAGGTCGGTCGGTGCTCCACTTTTGTTCAGACTAAACATCTAAATGATAATTGGAATGACTGACATGTACAGACATTTCATGATTCCCATACAATGAATCCTAATGAATCCTCACTTTTTCTCTACAGCCATGAGGAGGTTGACATTTGTAGTTTTGAGTGACATCTTTAAAGCAGTTGGATGGATTATAGTGCAGTTTTGCACAGGTATTTGTGTCAACTTTGGTGACCCCGTGACTTTCCTTCCATTAGCTATACCACTTATCATGTCGAGGGTTGCAGGGGGGCTGAAGCCATTCCTATCTGACACTGGTCAAGAAGCAGAGTACACCTTGGACTGGTCACCAGTCTGTCACAGGACTGACACAGAGACAACGATTCATTCAACATATTAAACCTGTTAAGAGTGTTAGTATTGTCACTGTGAGTATACTAGTGAACTGTTAGCTTTTATCTCAGTGCACTGTTGGGCTGGAGTGCAAAAAGGTGGAAAACCATGAGAGTGGACTTTATGTAAAAGCAAAGTGTCTACTTTGGCACAAATTCACATGGGAAAACAAATCAAAACAAAGGGTTATTTCCCCTTATCTTCAACAGGCCAATCTTCTATTACCGTGGAAATGAGCTGATGGCTGTGAGGCTTGGACAGTATAAGGCACACTACTGGACCTGGAGCAACTCATGGATGGAGTTTAAAAATGTAAGACCTCTGTCTAACACAGCAATTCTGTCCCATCTCTGTTTCTTCCTCATCTTGCTTTTTGATTTGCGCTGTCACATTCTCCTTCTTTGTCTCTCCTAATCTTACTCACACACTCAAACACTTTCACTGTTGGTGTTATCTTGAAAATGGCTCATCAGTTGACTGCTGTGTACATCAGAGCGTAATGAATATTAATGAAGAGCCCCCACATCAGCAAACTTACATCATTCATCAACAAGCTGACTTGTTTGTTCTAACTCCAGTGGAGATTTTCTTCCTATCAATTTACTTACCATCATTCCCAGTTATAGAAAGACAGTTACCAGCAGTATCTCTGTGCCATAAGTACATCAACTCAGTGCTAATCACATGTATCAGGAGCAATGTGAAATGGGACAGTTGAGAAGCAGGATAGTATGGTCCTTCTTTCTCTTCCATGTCCATAAGAACATGTCCTCCAGTACTCTCTCCATGGTTCTGCTTTTTCTGCAATCCAGTTTGTTTTATGCCCCATCGGTTGCTTAAATTGCTCTCTCCTTCAGGGCCGCTGAATCAATAGCAGCCTCCTTTATCAACTCATGTGAACTCAAGTGGAACTTCACAAATAATGGCGTCTGATTGCCTGTGAGTTGCCTATCGATTGGTGTGTACATGACAGAGGAGAATGGACAAGAGAAAACATGCACATCTGCACACATGTTTTATGGAGTGACTGTTGAGCTTCATATCATTATGTTTGGCTCTTTGAAATGTTCAGTGTAAGCCACAACACATTTCATTAACATAACAAATGGAAATAATTTATACATTCATTTAGATTTTGAATCAAGTGTTTTGTAAATCAGTTTTAGAAGAAAAAATGTGTTCCAAGGTAGCAGGTAGTGATCACTCCTACTCTTCGGTACACACATAAAACTAGGCTGACCTTTAAATCACTATTTAGATTCAAGTTTAACTTGCCTTAAAAAAAATGAGTCAAACTCTCTTATTTTCCTGTTTGCTCTTTTTGTTTTGTTTTGTTGTTTTTGTTGGGTTTTTTTTTTTTTTTTTTTTTGGTCAATTGCTAAAAATAAACAAGGGAAACATGTCTCTGTGAAAGGAATGAAATTACAGGTTAAAAGCTTGGAGATGTATTGCTTTGTCCTGGCTGTGTTCCTGCAGCTCAGCCATGAGGAAAATGAGAAATTTCATAGGCTTAAATGGTTCTCATCAAACATTCTTGAGGCAATGTAGTGATGTTAATACTGCGAAATGTAGCTTATCGTGAATGTGGCCCCCAGATTGCTGAATAACGGTAGAAGTTGTGTGCCAGCTGTTGCACAGCAGTGAAAGAAGCAGTTATGACCTTCTACTTAAATAGAAGTACTGAACAATGTAAAAGTACTCCATTACAATTAAAAGTCCTGTATTCTAAATCTACCTAGAAGTGCAGAAGTATTATTAGCAAATCAAAACAAAAAATAGTTGTTCTGCAGAAACATTGCCTCAGTGACCGATATATTGCCTGGTGTGACATTATTAGCTTGTTAATGCCTCTGTTTTACTGTTGCACCTGGTTTAAGTGGAGCTAGATTTTCTAATTTACCAGTTAGATAATGCAGTCCAGGTTCCCTGTCTGGAGTCAGTGTAGTCTAGAAGCGAACACATGTAGTTACTTTCCACCACCCTGTATCAATTGCATTTTTTATGGGTCTATGTCAGACATTCTTGTCATATCCATGAAATAGAACTAAATATAGAAACACAGATTAAATGTTGTTTTAAAACTTTACCCACAATCTACAATCTACTACCAAGTGGTTTTCTCAATCCAAATCAAACTTTTCATCCAAATTAGACACAAAATGTTGCCTTTTCCAAACTCCACCCTGCCACTCATGGATGCACCTCACCTTATCTTGTAATAGTGACTGCCCTGTGCCAGTTTGAAAGCAGTTTTGTTGTATCCATAGAATTAACGTCAGGCAAAATATAGAGTTCATGTTATTATGTGGTGGATATAAGAAACAGTGCCAGAGAGATACAGCTCACACAGCAGGCCTTTCTTGCTGCTCCATTGGGATAAGTTTTTTTTTTTTTTTTTTAAATTCTTTTCTGCATTCTAAGCCATTGCCATCAAAAGACAGGACAAATCTGGATCAGAGGAGGCTCTACAACGCGGGGTATCTATCAGTCTTAGTCTCTGTTTCTTTCTGTTCCATATATATATTTTGAAGTGCTCTGTTGAGCGATCTCAGAGGGGGGCAGCAACAGTACAGATGAATGCTTTCTCAATATTAGTTTTGCTCATCAAAAAGTGTGTATTTGTGTGTCTGTGTGTTGAAGGAGGGGGCAGATCCCCAGGGGATTGTGGAGGAGTGAGTGTGACTCAGTCAGGTTGTAATCACTGCCAGGCTCATGAGAATTGTGTCAGGGAGCAGGAGCGAAAGCATAGAGACATGAATGGAAGGTAACAAAAGTCCTCTATTTTGCAAGAACCAACAATAACTGCAGAGACAACACGGACTGGATGACAACATGCATTTACGCCATACTACGCATACTACATACTTCTTTATATTTAAATTGAAAGTTTTATTATTGCTGCATACATACAGAGCACAGTGAACTGTTCTATGGGGTTTAACAGATCCTTCAGCAGGTGTTTAAACTGGAAAAAACATGGAAAGAATGGAATTATTTTTCAATTTCCCCGTTTTCAGTCGAAATACACTAAGTCAGTAAATTTTAAAGCATTCTCTGAGTTTTACATGTACCCAGACCTTATGCAAAGTGTTTAACTAGTGACCAGACAGATGAAAGTCCCAAACTAGTCAGTGGATTTTAGCTTTTTGCCATGTAAGGACATCACCATTTGCCAACCTTGAGATTTACTTAAATTAAGAATCTAATCATCAGTGGCTATTTTTTTTCCCCCCCTGACAGGGTATAAACTTCTGTCCGGGTCAAGAAGTCCCAGGTGTCACTACTCACACCCAGAAAGAGCACACACTGCAGCCAATCATTTTCCACCTGGGGCGGGATCCTGGTGAAAAGTTCCCCATCAGGTCAGTTGCCTGAAAAGTTCAAATCTGTTTATGCAGCTGATTTATAGGAGAAGAACGAGGATGAGTGAAGGGAGAGGAAAGAGAGAAGAGGGTTCCTAAATGAAGAGGAGAGGTGATAATAGGAAGGTTGTTTGCCTGTTCAAAGAATGTGCATGAGATCAATGCTGATTCAGTGGCATGAAAAAGAATGCGGCAGATTGATCCGCTCAGCGAGAGAGTGCCTGATTACACCCTTCTCTTTGTGATTGCAAACAGCTCTGGCCCCAAACCCTCCAGCTGCAGGTTAAAATTGCAAGATAAATTGTTCAGGTCTAAATTGAGAGTGAGTGCTGTTTAATGGAGTTTTGTGTGTCACTGCCTCAGCTCAGAGAAGAGTTAAGAAAGGCAGAGTGGAGAGAGTAACGCCAGTGGACACCAGCAGCCAAGGAACGAACTAAAACCATTACTAAATAAGGTTGCAGAGATAGATGAGTATTATCTTCTGCAGTATAATGTGAAAGCTGAATGTGATCTATTAAAAAACATTACACAAGCTGACACCATGACTAATACATTAAGATAATCTCAAAATCGCTTTGATGAGAGATTTCCTTTGTGCATAGTGTTCACTTTGGTGCTCTCCAGCAATAAAACCTCCACAGCTGACCTTTCTTTTCTGCCTTTTGCAGCTCTGCCTCACATATTTTGCTTTGGCCTCATCTCTGCTTTGCCTGCTGCTCAAACTGCTTTCAGTTCTGAAGTGAAATTGGATGATAAAACATTAATGTTGTTTTTCATTTGCCCACCTTTTAGCCTTGCTATTCACTTGAAGAAATAAAAAAGCAAAAACCAATCAATATGCAGCCATGTACTGAGTGCTTCATGTAGCCACGCACACACACAAACCCAAAATGCACACTGATTTTTCACCTGCGTGACCCACAACAGAGAGGGGTCACTGAGGTCATCTACAGGCAGTGTTAATTTTCTCACCTATTTGTAGATTGTGTCTTGGTCAGAGATCGAAAGTCCATATTAGTCTTACAAACCCTGAGTATCCAGAAAATATCAAAATCCTACACAATCCAAAAGAACCCTGAACAACAGCCCTGCAATAGAACCATAACTTATAATCTTCAGTTATGTCCAGACTGTGCCAGAAAGGTGTTGATTTTATGGTATAGTTTTGTAGGTCGTGTATTAGAGTGTGTTATACTCATAAAGGGTTTATAATAGGTTGTAAACAATAGAAATCTGCAGCAGACCATTTGAACTGTGTTATTGTTTGAAAAACAAGTCTGTGAAATTTCATGTCTTTCAAAAACAGAGATTTTGATAGTTTTTTTATTTTAAAACTCCTGTTTAGTTGCAATTTTCCTCAATGAAATTAACACCATTTCTGAGGTTCCCCACAGAGCCAACTGCATGGTGTCTTCACTGTTGTTTTTCTCTCCACTCTAATCTACACTTTTCATTCCCCCTCCTCTCCAAACTTGTCTTGCATTTTCTCTAGTTACATCTGTCTCTCATCCCAATTACTGTTATGCATCTCAGCTCAGATATCACCGTTCAGCTGTTGTCCCTGGGACTGTTCTCCATCCCAGTTAAACCTGCATGTCTGTGTGTACACATGTGTATGTGTGCATTTTGTCCGTGTGCTCCTCGGTCCCCCAGCTGGACCGGCTGCCTGGCCATCATTAATCTCTGTCGGCACCTAAAGAGCCACTTAAGATGATGTAGAGCCTGTCTGAACACATACCTTCACTACTGTCGCAGGCTGTGATGTAGCAAAGAGCACGCACGAACACACGATCTCCATAATATAATTGTGCGATCTAGGAGAGAATTTTGGAAATAACCTTACAGTCATTTTTAGTTTCCTGTTTATCTTTTGCGTGACTCATGACTATAAACAGCTTTGGACTAATGTGATTTATGCAGCGCAGGATGACAAGGCCTGAGCTGTTAGTCCATCTGTACAGCATGACACACACAAACCTCACCAGGTATGCATCTACGTTTCTGAGCGAGTTTGGATCTGCACTGGATTTATCCAAAGTCTTTACCAGCCTTCCACTTTGCCCTCCATCTCTGTGACCTAAGACCCTGAGGTTAACACAGTCTACTTTCTCACTACCTACCTCAGCTCACCTCCCCACAGCCGTGGTCATCCTGAATGTAGTCTCAGCCCTAACGCTGCAGGCAGCCTTGCACAGTCTGGCCTCATCTGCTGCCTGCCACCAAACTCTTGTGTGCCCAATCAATAGTCCTCACTGAAGAGCTCAATTTCCATTGGGGTGGAGAAGGTGGTGGAGGGAAGGGGGAAGGCAGGACAGATGTATTTGATTGTCTCCTCAATTCCCCCACCTTCTGCTACAGTGTGGTTGTTTGTGTGTGTATGCGTGTGTGTTCTAGCAATAGTGTTATGAATCAGTAATCAGAGTAGTGACACACCTGAGCAATGCCCCCATCCCCCTTGGGTGCCATACATTATAAATCAAAAGACTCCATTTGCATACAGCCTGCTTATTATTCCAGATTTTGCCTCTACACAAGTAAGCTAAGGGTTATAATCATGATAATGAGCTGTGCTGACTGTAGGCTTTTCATTATTTGTATGCAGAGGGGGCATAAACAAATGATATTATTAGTTTTTGATTTAGAGGTCTGCACTGTAAGATTTTCAATACATAGACAAAACAATAGAAAACTTTGTGTCTTATGCAACTTTCTCAGTACATGGCAGGCTTTGCTTGCAGACTTGTGCGGGGGAAATTGAATACTTACAGCAATCTGATAAATCTCCCTTACATTTACTTCTATTAAGTTGCTTCATCACTTATCACAAAATGAATCACAACAATCAGTAGCGGGCAGAGATAGGAGTGGAATGAAATATCCCCCATGCTGATTGCGATCGGGCAAAAGCAGAATTTGTGATTTGTAGATAGCTGAAGCAATTTAATCTGAATGTCTGATTTTTAAACCGAGAGGAGTAATCTGGTTTTTCCATATCGACCAGGGTCACGATGCTTGGACAGTTAGCTTATGTTGAATGTGGCACACGAGGAGAGAGACTAATTACAGCCGGTGCATTATCAGTCAAGTAATTGTAGGGGAAGGACGGAGAGTATCAAGGAAAGGAGCAGGTGCTGGCTGATGGAGGAAGCCTTGCTGCCCTGTGGGAGACCTAAGAGGGAGGGTAGGTGTGAGCTGGACAGAGCCTGGGGTTATTACTCTAATTGACACTTCACCTCACACACATGCACATATTCCCCAGGGGCCAATCAAAAAGCTGGATTTGCAGTGGAGGGAGGATGGAAGACTGGCACAGGTGCTGCTGGTGAGTGTATCAGGGGTGTAATTGCACTGCTGATATTTGTCTATCTGTGTGTCACGCCACCAGATGCCCACTCCCACAGCACACATACACACACACACACACACAAACAAACACACCCTCACACACACACACACACACACAGCCTATTAACCCTACAGGTCCTATTGAGAGCAGCGTTCCTTTGAAAGCCTTCAGGGCCCCAGTGTTTTACACGCAGAATATAATGATGCACAGGGGTGCTCGGGCTCACTGGTGTCCAACAGCAGTAATTGAGAGACAGGGGATGGGATACAGGGTTACATAGTTCACCCTGCTGAGTGGGCTTCCCTAATGGGTGCCAGAATAGATGTCTTGCATTTATATTTTTGTGTTTGTTGTTGAAAATTACATCATGTCCCCATTCTGATATAATGGTTTAAGCTCAGAGTTCAAAGTACTGTTTTATCACAGGATACAAGTATGCAGTGCATTCAGTATCACTCTCCTGGAGAAAAACACAAATTGAAGGATTATGTTCATTGATGTGTATGTGTGTTTGTATACGCCTTTGTGTGTTGTGGTGTTTTTCATAGTAAAACAGCTGAAACGAACGAGAAGGCAGAGTGTCTGCGTTTGTGTCTTCACTCTGTTCATATATAAACATCATCTATATGGAAATGTGTATAGGTTTAAATTGTATGACCAATAGACCAATTCATACTCATTTGGCATCATCTTCTTGTTTTTTTTTTTGTATTAATAACTTTAAATTCAAAATATGTAAGCCTTCGACTAAACCAGATGAACATTAGCATTTCCAAAAATGTGAGGATTCACTGTCATTTATCATTGTAAATTAAATATCATTGGGTTTTAGTCTTTTGGTCAGATAAAATAATACATCTGAAGACAACTCTAATGCTCAGAGAATTAGACATTTGGTGGAATAAATATTATTTAATTATTCATAAAAATCTGCAGATGACACCCTAATAATCATGTGTCTTGTGTGTTTGCAGTGTTTTGACTAAAGAGTACCTGGATGTGCTGAGCAGGATCTCTCCAGTTGTTGAGCAGCATAAGAACAACCTGGTGCCTGGCCTCCCCCAGCTCAACATGTGCGACGTGGCTGTGATGGTGAGATTTATATAACTCCAATATAAAATATAAAACATTTTTCATTCTGTATTATTGGAAAACTTAAAAAAAAATCTTTATTATTATTGGTATGATTTCTTTTTTTTTTTTTTTTTCATTATGTAGCATCTAACTCTTTTTCCTACTATGTCCAGAGCTAGTTCAGCTGTTCAACACAGCTGTTTCTTTGGGGCAGCAGCTCTCAAAGCCAGGTTTACTTACGAAAAAAAATTGAGACACTAGTCTTTTCTCAGTTGATGTCTATCTTCAGTCTAAATTGAGTCCTTTTAACAGATTTATGTTTTATTTTTATATTTGTTTGTCACCGTTTCTGAACCAATGAAGTCATTTAATTATCTTTTTATCTTATGTATTTGTTTTTGACAGCACATTTATGTTTTAGGATTATTTAAAGCAGCTGAATTAAGCGGTGGCTTTGTCTCCCCGAGCACCCCTGTGAACTACCCTGTTCTGGTTTTATTTGTGTCATAGCACTGCCCCCTTGTGGTGAAGAAAATAAACTGTTGGGTTAGCAAAATGTCTTTTACCATTAACATAGTTGTTAGGGGAAATAACATTTAAGGGTTTGGTTTCCACTTTTCTTTCCACTTCGTCATTTAAATGGCATTTGACTAATTTAATATTTGGCATTATCAAGATGTTTTAAAGAAAAAGGGTTGTCACTTTAAGGGAAATTATACTGAAAAACACTGATAGTGTGAAACCTGGTGTGAACTATCACTATCAAATGATGAGTTGATTGTTTTATAAATAAATACAGTTAAATGTAATTAGTAATGGAAAGCATTGCAACAAAACCCTAAAACCAGAGTTGTATTTTTAAAAAAATCTGAAAAATGTGCATGTGAACTATTCTGCCAACAGAACAGCACACAGCGGTAATCTGATACCTTCCCCTCATTGACAAACAGCTTAAGACAACAATAAATCTTAAAATAAATATTATCTTTGTATTTACTGTGTTGGCTGCTCTCGGTTACAGAACTGGGCCCCTGCAGGCTGTGAGAAATTAGGAAAATGTCTCAAAGTGCCCAAGTCTGATCCCTGGAAGTGTGACTGGCCTCACTGAGAGTAAAACTGCTGAACCAGAAGTGAGGATGAGGAAGCAAAACCCAGAGAGGTGCTTTCTACAGAATAACCAACAGCCTTATTTTTTAAAAAGAAAATAGTTTTGATTGTTTGACTGGTGGTGTATAGATAGTACTATGTTAAATAATGTTTAAAGGTATAACAAGATTACAAAGATTATGGAAATAACTCTTACAGCTGTGTTTTTAATGAGAAAAATGATTGATTGATTCTGTTTTTTTTTTTTTTTCACATAAGTGAAGGTTTATATACTCATACATTGTGCTGAAAAATCTGTTTTTTAATTAAAGTGATTTTAATTATGACTGTTTCAGACAAATATATTATGATGTTTTAGGTCCATGGGACCATAAACAACCTCCCTGCAAGGAAAACTGACCCCAGATTGAGCAGAAGAGTGGACTGAATGTTGTGGTATCAGTTATGTTGTCAGTTATGTTACAGAGTTGCTTTGATGCATACGTCAAAAATTAGTTTTAGCTTTTTTCAGAGAGGCTACTAACATTTTTAGCTTCATATCTACATAGAACTGCATCATTATGTGCTGATGGTGTGACTAAAAACCTCTGACAGGTAGTTTGTTCAACTTTTTCAGTAGACTGCCAGGCTTCTGCTGGTGTAAAAAAAATGCACAAACAACAGTCATTTCCTATGCAGCTTAAAGGAAATTGCTTGTTTCAGGAAATAGAATGTGTCTTTTACAAATGAAATCACATCATCGGGTCGGAGGTTTACAATAACATAACATCTATGGAAGTGGACATTGCTTTTCTCAAATCCAAGAGGGGGATCCTAAAATTAGCAGCGATGGTGAGATGTTTGCACGTGATAACTTTGACCGTTTTGCACTTTCAGACGTTGTGTTGGAAATGTCCTGTGCACGCTAGAAAGAGGAACAGATGTGGTGCCTGATGTAATAACAAAGCAGCACTACTTTTCTACATACTTTAAGACTGTTAATATTAGTAGTTTTTTGAAAGCACTGACTCACATTAGTATACCAAACTATTTTTGAGAGTAACCGAGCCACAGGATCTGTTGTGTGTGTAAAAAAATGTGATGTGGAAACTCGCAGTAAGTCAGAGAGCTGAAGACAAGTTCCTCTTTCTCTCCATGAACTGTAATGTGCAACATGTTGTATAAATCATAAGAAACAATGTGTCAAGTCTTATCGCTTTAGTGTAAAAATTTCCAGTCATAGTGTTATGTTATGTTTAATAGTAAATATCTTTATGTAACAGATGTAAGAATGAATGTTTAGCCTGTTTTCTGTGTCATACCTGCTTTTGTATTTCTGCTTTAGGGGTCTCTGTTAGTGGCGTTTGTGTGTTTCGCTGTAGGCTCTCGACCAAAGTACATCACAGCCACAGTGTTGGAGTTTCTGATCACCTTACTTCTGTTCTTGCTGTACCTGTTCAAACTCAATAAGAGAGTGACTTTCTTCTTCTGGCCTCTGGTTGTGGGTAGTGTTTTACAACATTATAGTAACTTACAAGTTTTCGTTCACTTTCATTTTTGTAGACCCCTATTTTAACTTCTGCTTTCTTCTGTCTAGGATGTTTTCAATTCTATCTTTGCAGCCGTCTACTTTATTGTCTTGAGCCTGGTGGCTTTGACAACGTACACTGTCACAGGCACACTGGCTGGAGGGGTGAGACTTTCTTTTTTTTTTAAATCTACAATTCCAATCTCAGTTAGTGTGGGCTAGTTTTTGTTTATATGTTGTTTGTTTTGCACCACTGCGGCATCTGGGTGTATGTGCTCTTGCTGAAACCATGTGAGGTTATTTTAAAGATGTATCTTACCCTTGTCCTGGACCCCCGGATGTGTCGCAGGGCAGTTTGGTGCATTTATTTTGAGATCTGCTCTCTACTTGCAGATAGTTGGTCTGCTGACAGCTGGGGTGCTGTGTGTTGACACCTACACGCTTTTCAGCAACATCACATTCAACCAGTCAAGAAGAGGAACCCCGAATGAAGACAACAAATGAATAAATCCATTTCAGTGGATTAATATGGTGTACTATGTAAACATGTTGAAACTCCCCAACACAGATTATTTTCCCATGATCCCTTGTGAAATTGAAATATTTTAATGTCATACTTCACAATGTATAGTTAAGATTCCTATCGATGCTGCCTATTTATGACTTTCAGAAATTTGTTTTATAGAGGTTATAATTAAAAATAACATTGATGGAAACAACACACCTCATTAACGATTTTTCTTTCGTCTTGTGACATCATGACTATATATTTCCAATGAGCGACGGCGTATTGTGTTGTGCGCAGAGGGGGCATCGCATTTCACATCTGGAGAAAGCAGATGTTGCGCTTCTGGGAGCTGGCGCTGCGTTTCCGCGCTGTCATTGTTTCCGTTTCAACCTCTAAGAAGCCTCGCGCCCCCACAGATCAATTTCTTTCTTTCTTTCTTGTGTTGAATCAAGTACTTTAGGTGTAGTTTGAGATATCTGACGTCCGAGGAGAGTTCAAACAACTTTTTTTCAACAATGGGGGACATCGAGGCTCCCAACTCTAATCGGCCGCGCCAGACCGCCCTGCTCTCCGTCCTTCCGAGCAAAGAGTTCGCCTCCTCCAGGAAAGGAATGCTGCTTATTGCTGAAGTGGTAAGAAACGGCCAAAGAAATATCATCTGAAACAAATGAAACTCCTCCTGTGCCGTGGCCTCGCCTAATGCGCACACAGATCGAAACTACTACACGTTACTTGATATTTTTGGGCAGTTATGGCGCTATAGCTTTAACGCACATTTAGAAATCCTTTTTAAGGGTCATTTTGAATGTAGGTCAGCCAGTTTCTAGTTTGCATTAGTAAAGGGAGGAGCAGTGAGCCTTTAAAGCAACTAGGATGTAAACTTTAGAAAGTTGGAGTAAATATTTATACTGGACTAAAGACACTACTCTAACCAGCTCCTTCAGTGTTAGCGTTCCCTCTGTATTGGTGCATTTTTCAGTCAGTTTGTTGCACAGTTCAGGTCAGAAAGTATAATGACTGGTTTCCAAACTGAGAGGCCAAGCGCTGCCGCTGCTGGTGGGTGGAGAGGGGTTCACCAGCATCATGCACTACTTCGTCTGTTTGCAGTAACTTTTCACATTTGAGTCATGTGACATTCGGGGCTCATGTTAGGTTGTGAGAGCGCAGTCACATCCTTCATTGTGCTGCCGTAACATGTAGCCCGGAGCACAGTTGCAGCCCCTGCACCCACACACTCTTTACTGTGATTTCACACTGTGACTGGGAGCCTGAAATCCTTCTGTAATTCATCTAAATGCATAACGCACCACCAGTGTGCAGTCAGAGAGCGCACCTGGTTCTGAGCTTGTGCAGAAGAGTAATAGACTGAGCTTTAATCTGCGATGTGTTAAGTAGGATGTTGCCTTGTTCGTAGAAATCTGAGGCTTCGATGAAAAGGCCAGGGGGGGCTATTTCACAGGAAATTACATTATTTATATGTGATTATTATTGAAGTTGTGACCTACGGACTAAAATGAACATGAGCTTTTACTACTTTTGCTAATGTAATGTGTGTGTGTGTTTGTGTGTGTTTGTGTGTGTTACTCACATTGTGGGAACTTGGAATCCCATGTAAATCATTAAATTTTATGATGATGCCTTAATGTAAGTTTTGAAAGGTTAGAGTGAGGTTAAGGCAAAGGTTAGGTTTAGGGTTAGACCGGTAGTGGTTATGGTTAAGGTTTTGGTAAGTCACTGGGAAATTAATGTAGGTCAATTTAAGGTCCCGGTGTGGAATGAAAACTTGTGTGTACTATGTTTTTGTTACATTTTGGAGACTAAAACCTGTTTACAGTAATGTGGAGTCTCAGCTTCCTCAGGTCCCCCCAATGTAAATCAATGAATTTTAAAGAGACAACTTAATTATGTTGTGTGTAGTTAGGGTTAGGGTTAAGCAGGTAGTGGTTAGTTAAGGGGATGGTAGGTCTCCAGGAAATGAATGTCAATGTGTGTGTGTGTGGGTCTGTGTGAGTGTATGAAGTAGTGTAGTTTGTTTTTTACAAGTTTTGAGACACCCATCTCTTGGATTTCAGCAAATAATAATAAATACAGTAAAGGTGAAAGGAAATTTAATGAAGTTGAAATGAAGTTTCACAGTTAAATTGCTTTTTTGATACAACTCAAAGTTTACAGACACAGTCACTGAACTCAAGCTTTAGATACGAGGCTTCCAAAGAGAAAACAGCTTGTAGCTTTACTCTTCTTGGGGGTGTTAGTCAGGCGCATGCATTATTATTGGCAATGTGTTACGCTGCCATGTGGTTCACACCAGGATTCTCAGGCTCAGCCAGCAACAAGACTGATAAGGAAAGTCAAATTACAAACAGAGTGCACAAACAGGGTTTTTTGTAGTTTTTCAGATATTTTCAAAATGCAAACAAGCTGTTTATACAAGGTAAAGTGTTCCTCCCTCTCCCTAGGTGGTATAAACTGACAAAATGAGGAACACTATGAGTCTTAGCTCAATGTGTTCCTGGCCCTGGGAACTGTAATGTTGTGATTTTAAAAGCAGAGGTGTTGTTTGACTAATAGCATACCTTATAAGGGCAGTAGCACGCTCTCTTCCAGCTCATCCTACTCCAAACCAGTGGGCCATTCCATCATCAGAGGTTACAAATAAGCAGCGAGAGTAAAAATGATTTGTTGATGATTTGATTAGCCCTTTGACAGAAAATGAATCAGCAACAATTTGAAGAAAAAAAATGTCTGTGACATCATGTACAAGTTTTTCACGTTAGTTTTTCACAGCAACACAGTGGCGACCCAAACATCCCACGATTTTATCTTCAAAAAGAAACACGTTTGAGGATCTACCTAAAACCTCAAAGAAAAGCGTCAGGAGTTTATGTATCGACATTCAGGGATATCTCAGCGAGCCCTGACAGGATGCAGCTCAGCAGCAGCTCAGCTGCAGTTTGGGTTCAGTCAGAGGGGGTTCCCACCCTCAGGCTGATGTGGGATCACTGACTGAGACAAAGACAAGATGGCCGGGTCTGTTTGAGACTACAGCGTCTGGACTAGCTCTCATTTGCACTGATAAGATGTGTCGGCCTCTTCTAAGGGTGTCAAACACAGGGTGGGCTCACTTTACTTGCACTGTGATTGGCTGTGAGTTGTCTTTCATTTGTATTTGTGGGTGTTTGCACAAATGTGTTTGTGTGCGAGAAAGAACGAGAGGGATCTGATCCAGCAGGATACAAGCCCCTGTGAATCAACATTGTCTTGTAATAGCTGTATCTCCCCACAGGAAGTAGACCTACAGCTGTAATATAGTACCATAGTTGTCTTCCATCACAAGCAGCAGATTTTACCTTTCTGTTTCTATATATACAGAACATGTTTCTAGTTATTTCCCTCTACTCTGCCTTAATTGTCTTTACAGGCTTTGTCCTTAGTGTCGTTTGTGTGTTTCGCGGCATCCACAGCAGCAGCTTTTGTGACAGTCCCCCTGCTGGAGTTCCTGGCTGCCCTCTTCCTGTTGTTCGCTTACTCCACCAAATTCAATGAGAGGTTTAAAGGCTTTCTCTGGCCTCTTATGGTGAGAGAAATTTACAGATACATTTAAAAAAAAATTGCTGTGGATGTACACATTTTTGTATATGACAATATTCCAGTGCTAAAAGAGGAAAGTAGGAGGCTACTCTGAAGCTCAGTTTTCTCTTCTCTCACAGGACTTCATGAGATGTGTTACTGCCTCCATTATCTTCTTCGTCATCTCCATAATTTCAGTGTCCAAATATACAGACGGCTCCTCTAAGGCTGCTGGGGTAAAGTCAGCTTTTGAACTTGTCTAATCATAGCCCTGACTTCTATAATTCATTCATTACTAAGTTTATGCAAAAACATTTGGTCCGACATTTTGTCTAACTACCTTGCTTCTTTTTTCCATGGCACTTTCTCACTGTGATGCTTTTTTTTTTTTTTCACAGGTGTTTGGGTTCGTTGCCACCATTGTTTTTGCTTTAGATTTTTATGTCATTTTTAACGAGCTGGCCGGATTCCTAAAGCAAGGAGGGGAGTCCACCGATGAGCCGTCAAGACAGCAAGGTAATACTCCAAATAAAAAAACACAGTACATGCATTAAATAACAGAGCATAAAGGTTTGATATGTTTTTATATGCGCAGTAGTTTGGAAATCAGTTTATACATTATAAGGTATATGTACTGATATGTGTAGTTTTGTATATGTGACAATTCAGTGTTTAATTCATCATACATGTATTGCTGATATAACAGTTCCACCGCTAAGCTGGATGTATGGATTTCTTATTAATTTAAGCATTATATCATAGTTTTTCATGTCTATTCTGTAAAATTCCTCTACATTTTTCAGATATTAAAGTACAAAATAACATTTTGAAAGGTACCTCAAGTAGTACGTAATTAAATTTCATTTGTGTTACGCTGGATAATCCAGAGAACATGGAGTCTAAAGTAAGCTGTGTGTTTGCGGCAGAATGCAATTTAGTCATAAAATTGGATTTTTGCCTCAACCCACAAGCACAGACTCACAACTTTAAAACACTAAATCAATTTATTTTATGTATGCACAGTTTTGACACTTGATGTTAGCTATTTGTAGACAGTGGCATTTCTAAATGGTCTCTGGGTTTATTTTTAAATGGAACTTTTTAGGGCCTTAAGTGACAAACTGAAATCATTTACACTGGGTTTCAGAGAGGAACTAGTTAAGCTCAAGCTACTGCTAGTGGGAGATACTGCAAGTTTTAGTCAAATATCTAACTGCTCCACATTAAAAACACAGGACTCATTCTGATACCAGATATGTTTTTCACTTTGTTTTTCTAGATGAATTTTCAGACTCTGACTCGGACTGAGACCACAGGGATCTTCGTGCATCGATTTGTTTGATCATACAAAATAAACCTTTGCAACAGAAATGTGTTGCTGCTCAGCTGCCACCTGCAATGAGGTGAAAGTCTTTCATCATACCACATTATTACTATGTTACTGTTTGTCGCTGTTGCTTTGGTGCATTTTTCAGATCAGAACTGCAGTGTACAGAAGACTGCATTTCTCACAACTCATACAACCACAACATGGAGGACCTGCAGAAGCACGAATGCTTTGTCTATTGCTCAAAATCAGGTTTTTACATCAGCGATCAAGTCAGTGCCATCAGAAGGTCGAGTCCTTATCTCAACAGAACAGTGTACAAAAAGTATGTTCAGACTATGGCTAAGGGTTAGATGACAGTGTTTGAAAATGCAACAGCCTGCAGTTTTATCTTTTAGAGCATAAAGGAAAACATACAGAATTAGAAATGGAAACATAAGAATGATTTCCTAGTCTCTGCCAATTGAAGGTTCATGAGCTGCACCTCTGAGCTAATTCACAGAAGCAGCTGATCATTGTTTGACCCTACGTTTCACAGATTCTCCTCTAGTGACAGTCAAGATTCACCTGAGAGCAGTTCGTCAGTACTGGACACCAACCTCTATTGGAAATGTATAGAAGCCTGGAGAGACATATGCTTGACATATTATGAGAACATGCTCAGAAATTTTGCTAGTACAGATTTCTGAACTGAAATAATGACTATTTGTTTTGGGGGCTTTGAAGGCTGAGGACTCATTTGTGTGCTTGTCCAAAAGCAGTTGTAATTTGTTCTTTGCTCATATGATGCACGAGTGACAGCATTCTGATCTGAGAAATGCACCAAAGCAACAGAGAAAAACTGTAATACTGTGCTGTGCTGAAATCAAATATCAGTCACACTGCTCGTTGGTTAGGTACTTGCATTTTGTAGTACTTTGGGGCGTCTCCATGTAGTCTTCTAGAGCTAAACATAAATAAGTGGAACCAGATCCTTTCCAGTTGTCTTCTTTAAATGGGCATGAAAATGCCTTTCACACATTATAATTTCAAGACATTCAGGATATAAGTATTCACTGATGTGGTAAAAATTGTTGTTGTTTTTTTTCAAATCATTTACTGATCATGATATGTAATAAAATAATACCTGCCCACATTTATAAACTCATAAACCTGATAAATCATAAAGCTGTGAAATTGTCATATACTGAGTTGTAAGAAGCTGTGCAATCTACATGTCTGAACCTGAAATACAGACTAATTGATTTTTAGCATGCACTGTGGCCCTATTTACAGACAAACTGCAACACTAAAGTAACATCCTTCAAGAATAAAATTTTAGGGGTACTCATAGTGAAGTTGTATTTTAACAAAAGTGTCTTTAAATGAAAGTAAAAATAGAAAATATAACTGTTCCTACAGCATCATCATTGTTTATAAATTCACTGTATTACTATACAGAAAATAGAGAAGAACTGATTGGCTGCAGGTTGGCTGGTTACAACCTCTGTCCATCTTAACTCTACAGTGGTGTATTTTTATATTTTGATGACAGTATTTGCTTATCTCTTTTTAAATTTGACGCTTGGGTGAACAGAGTTCCTGTGACGTGATGTCCTGCATGAAAAGTTTCCTGAATCAAACTCACCCCACGCTTTTGACATTTCATTACAATGTTTATAAGTCCCAATTTTTATGTTTGACAGTTTTTGGGAAGCTAAGAAAAAATATGTTTTCAAAGCAATTTAGTTAAGTTTCAGTTTGTCTGCTGTATTTACTCTATACAACCTGTGTGTGTGTGTGTGTGTGTGTGTGAATAACAATGCATGGATGACACTTCATGGAGTATTGTTTTGTTTATTTCGCAATATTGAATGTGTTTCTTGTTTCGTTTGAACATTTGCTTTTTTGCTTTGATTGATGCTTTGGTTTTTCCATGGCCATACTGAGAAATTAGACACACAGCGACTGTTAACATCATACAAACTGCATTACATGAGTGTTACAACAGCTCTGTGAATAGATGACTGAAACCTGATGTCAGTGGCCTCTAATTTCTGTGTGAAGTCAGAAAACTGTTGTGAGCAACTTGCATTTTAATGAAGAAAATGCTTCCAAAATGTTACACAGTTTGTCACTTCTGTGGGTTTGTTTAAGAGTTTGTTTGTTTGTTTGTGTCCAGATCAAGAAAAAAAAATATGAATAAATCAAACTTGTCTTCACTGCTGCTAATCAGTATGTGATGTTATACTACACACCGATACTGGCCTGTGAAAAGCATTTATCTCCATTTCATTCACTTTTTACCAACTAAGAAAAACATCTATGTACATTTTATGATTATGCATTTTCCTAACAATGGTTTAAATGGTTTATTTCTCCTCAGAAGTAGGAGAAATCTAACCCAGAATCTGAAAAATTCAACTGGACAGCAAGAAAACGTAACCTTACCCGGCTGCCAAGAATACACAGTTTCTCATATTCAAGCTGAACACAGAACCTCTCAGTGGAGATATTGTGAATGAGGCCTCTTGTAGGACTACTGTAGGAGATATTCATTTTTTTACTGTTTTGGCATTTTGTGCAAAAAACAAGCTATTTTCACTAATGTCAAAATCACTTTATTTAAATTGTCACTATAAACTGATGTTGATAAAGCCTATAACTGAATGTTTTAAATACAATTTAGAACGACTCTATGCTGTACAAGACAGACCTTGTTGTACAAAGCACACAGAATTAAATGGAAACAGAAAATCATTTCACCTTCAATTTCATTGATCCCATTGGCTGTTTACATCACAATCTGGGAACTTTTCTTTCTCATAAATACAATATTGTAGCATAAAGTTGTACATAAAGTTGATAGCTGTTGACAAATATGATTATCGATTATCAGTCATTTTATATTATCAAATATGATAATGCACTTAAATGATTTTGTTGCTCTACAAATGTTCAGTTGAATACTCAAACACTAATACTAATAAAAAGAAATCCACCAACATAAGTGACAGACATAAATACAAATGCAACTGTCTTATACAACTACTTCAGTCACCAAACCGAGAGAAATAGCAATAAAACATGATATAAATTACTTAAAAACCTCTTCATGAAATTTTCTGTGGACGTTTACAAAGCCATACAGTTTTTTTCCCCTGGTCCTTCCCTTACACACACACACACACACACACACACACACTGCTTCAGTTATCTGGCTGTACACTCAAAACAAACACAGTTTAAATGAAGCCCAGGAGATGGAGCCATAGAGTCGATTTAGACCCTGCACAAACTCAACCAAGGCTAATAACCATAAAAGACATCTCAGGCAACATAAAACACAGGAGTAGCTGTAATGTCAATACATTAAAACAATGTAAGACACCAAAAATGAAGTCTGCATTTATTCCTTCAACCTAAAAAACTGTAAATATGATTTGTCAAGATGAATCCTATCATTTTGCTGTCAAGTACACTGGCCAAATATTAACAGAAAACTGTTTTGCACTCTGTTTATGAACTTTACAAGGCTGTAATGTAGAACGATAGAGTTTGCAATATAAATGTGTGATAATATACTGTAGATACATACTGTGTACAGACATGAACCATAATTCAACCAGAGTGAAAGCTGTGATGATAATGCTAAATACACCATATTTCCATCGCACTGCCTCCACTTTCACCTGACTCTGTTTTGTAATCAATTTTCACTTAACTTAAGGGATCAATTAATTCCAGTCCACTGAGAATTTCTAATAATTAAGAAGGCATTAATAAAAACAGCGTTCAGGTCCAGGCACCCTATGATTTTATTTGATTTCCATTTAAAACCAAATGGAAGGTGTGTGTCACTACCTGAGTCTACAGTGTATAGGCTAAGGGCATTGAACGTGACCGGGTCACATACTGCTGTTTGTTTCAAAATGAATATCAGTGAGGTACCATCAAATAATTGTATTACCTGAAGCTTTGGATATGTGCACTAATAACAAGATACCAATTGCCTTATCATCACCTGGTACAGCCTACTCCTGGCTTACAGTGTTGACCTGACATAGTCCTGTTAAAGTAAAATCTGAGGGATGCTGTTGTGAATGTTTCCTAAATAATCTGCACACAATCTGGGATAAAATATTTGGAATTGAGTACTACTGTTATTTTTCTTTGTGCAATTTTAAATACTTTGACCCTATGTTGTACTGCCTGTCTTTATTGCAGTCAAGAATGACCCTGTAGTGTTCCCATTTATTTCAAAGCTCTTCATAGTGGCTAAAAGTCACATTAAAGGCCTTTGCAAAGTTAATCAGCCAGAAGGGAAACCAACTGTTATATCAGCATGTGTTAATTTTAAGATTAAAATATCCAACGTCAGCCTTGTTGATAGGGAGCAGGCTGATGTCAGTATATGTGAAAGAACAGTAAAGCCATGGCGCTTCTGTTATACTGCCAGTTTCTGGTCCAGCTGCTTCCTGGATCTACAATCACATTTGTTACCACTGACTTCACTGACTGTACGAAAGCTCACCTTTTTCTTCATTCGGCCTTGTTTTTGCTCTTCATGAAGGTTTCTTTTCCACTCATTTGAAAACAAGTGGACAAAATGTTTTACAGAGATTCTCTTCAATTAGAGCTTGAAATGAAGATTTATTCATTGGCTGAGCAGGCAGAAAGCACAGCTGAAATGTGCTGAGATGTCAAAAGCGTGGGGTGAGCTTGAGTCAGTCGTTCTACACAAGAGTGTTCTGAAAACTCAATAGTGTTAAGTCAGCTGCCAGTAGTTTGGCCTTCCCTTAGTCCATCTGATTGTCTGCTAGTGCTCATGCAAGCTCAGGACGTGCCTCCATTTCACCGCGAGATGCCGTGCGTGCTCGCATGTACTCGCTTGTCTGAGCCGTCCCCTGGCACCCGTTGCCAAGACGCCACCTCCGCACCGCCAAGAAGGTGTTTATTCCATACACACCTGTCACTAGGAAGCCAAACACCTGCACACAAGTGGAAAAGGGAAGCAGAATAACAATGTTGGAGTGTGAACAGGAAGCAAAAAACACTAACCTTAGCATTAACATTATGACCACTGACGGGTGAAGTGAATAGCATTATCTTGTTACAATGGCACCTGTCAGTGTGTGGGGTATACTGGGCATCATGGGAACCTTCAGCTGTCAAAGTTGATGTGTTGGAAGTAGGAGAAACAGACAAGCCTAAGGATCTTAGTGACATTCAAAAGGACCAAATTGATGTCTAGATAACTGGGTAAGAGCATCTCCTAAACTGGAGGACTTGTTGGGTGTTCCTGGTCTGCAGTGTTTAGTACTGACCAAAAGCTGTCTAACAAAGACAGACAGTGACAGGGTCACAGGCGCCCAGGATTCACTGATGACGAGGTTGATCTACTGTGGACAGAACTCTCAAATTTCATTCATCCTTTTCAAAACCTTCCACTTTGTTTGAATTTCTGTTTAAATGGTTAAAAATGGGAAATAATGTACATTGGTCTCTATGCAGAGAAGAATTAAGCGACTGTAGGGGTGATATCACAACCAGTGTGGAGATGGTGAATTAGTCTAAAACAGCATCTTGAACTTGTCCTCATGACTCCAGTTTTCATATATTTTTACTGAATGGTAGAGAAATGCGTGTTGCTCTTTCTGACAATAAAACTATAAAAGCAAATAAACTCACAGAAGATGAGAAGTGAACTGCAGAGTAACACAAGTGCCAACAAAATACCACATTGACTCCTGTGTACACAGTGTTCGGCAGGTGGTCACAATGTTATGGCTGATCATATACACATATAGGCATCTTATGTGATATGTCGTGGTAGGATACCACTAGATAAGGAGATATTTACAGATACCTGCTGTGAACCAACAGGGAGGCTGGTTCTGACTACTTACCACTGCTGCTATTTCTGCTCCAGTTTTGTGGTTGATGCAGGCCAGCACAAGAGATGACAAGAAGAAGAAGAAGGTGCTGGCAGCAGTGTTAACCAGGTCCTGTGGAAAGACACAAACACAAAGAAAATAACATTAGACTCCGATGTATGTACAGTATAATGTTTTCAGGACTAAACAGCTGAGGGAGGATAATTTAGTGTGTTGAGGTATATTAGCATGTTTTTCTACAAAACTTTTTTTTTCCATTTAAGAATAAATGCAAACGTCTCATAGAGGTATATAGCCTAGAATATAACAACATATGTTATAAAACTAGATCTGTGTGCATTTTGACCAATATCCTCTTGCACTTTACATTTTCAACACACAAAAGACATTTCTCCTCACAGCAGGAGCTGTTTGTTACCCTGAGGCACATCAGAAGTATTACAGTAATTATGAGACATGAGACAGTTCTTTGCATAAGTACAAGGTTCTTAAGTTTCACCTTTAAGAATCCAAGAATATTTGAGGCCTCTTAAACACAATTTAAAACCTTGGTCTTAGCAACAAGGCCTATTCCAGGAAGGATATCCTTGATGATGGTGAACAAAGAGTTCACGCTGTTCTAACCAGCCAGACTGCATCCTGGTGTTTCACTATGAGTCTAAAACCACAGGAGAGCCAAGAAGCTAACAGCACAAACTTAAAAGCCACCCAGCACCTCATGTTACACACATCCACCCACTTTACACACATAACCTACGCTACCCAACACCTTTCTACACAGGAGAAGAAAAACGAAGGAGATACTTCCCTTTGATGTTTTATTATGCTGCTTCCAGTGCTTCAGTTAGGAAAGAGTTAATAACAAAGTGCCTGGGGCATGGCCCTCGTGATAAAATGCATGATTGTAATTACGGCCGACGTGGTCTCTCATATGACACACAGGGCTTATACAGTGGTAATGTCACAGACACTGAGACACACACACACAGGGGTCCACACACACACAACAGACAATGCAGACAACTCAGTGGGATGTTAAAAACTGTTCCACAGATCCTGCGGTTTAATCAGTAACACATTAAGATGGAACTGACACTGCATGCTAACTGGCATAGTCAATGTACACACTACAAACACAAATCTGCATCTATTCCACCAAACTGGTTAAACAGGAAATACTGTTTAGTCATCATGCTCCAGCATACCATTCACATGTGCTTTTCTAGAGCATTCAGATCCCACGTTCTCTCGGGATGCAGTTTGTTCAGTCCCTCGGTCAATTCGGTTGACCCACAGCCTCTCTGCTTTATTCTCTCCCACATTCCACGTCTTAACCAGGCCAGCGGTCTGTAAAACCTTAAATAACACAAGCGCAGACGGGACCAAACCACTGGCTCTCTGGCTTATTACTGGCTCATATCACTGCCTTACAATCCTCTCTCTGCTGAGTTTGGAACTTTGAACAAAACTCCTATACTTTAAAAAATAAAAATAAAAGGGCTTTTAAAGTTTGTTCTGGACATTGAATTTGAAATAGAATTGAAAATCCCATAATCAGCTCCTTAACAACCAGCTACCTAATTTAAAACATTCAGCTGAATCATCAAACTATATACTTTTTAAAGTGCTTTGTTTTTCTATCTGCAATTTTAACATCCTGAAAATGGCGCAACATGTGCATGCATGTTTGTGGCTCTGTTTGGTGTCACTTATATTATTCTTGATGGTAAACTCCAGAGTTCCCCTACGGAGGAGGCAACAATGAGGACTGGATTATCAAGGGTTTAACATCAGTAAGCATTTATCTACTAATGTGCTGTATACTGGCTTGTGTACAGAAGAGGAACTTTTTTTTGTAGTGGTTTTTATTAGTATGGAAACCTATACTGTAATGTTTCATGTTACTGTGCTCTCAAGACAGCAGCGAAAAACACTCTGAGGGCTGCAGCTATGGAAACCATAAAGGATTCAGCAGAACACAAATTGTGAGATCTTTTCTCCTGACAGTTGCAGACAGAGCCAGATGGTTTCGTGCAAGAATAAAACATCTCTGGCACAAGTGTTACTGGTTCTTTTCACAAAGACAAATCAAAGATAGTAGACAAGCATGTCATGTCTTAGGTGATAAGGTTGAGCTGTTAAAACCGAAAAAGCTTTTATTGGATTCCACTTGTACGTAAAGTAAATACAACAGCAGTAAAGTGATGTCTGGTCTGACCTGATGATAGATTAATGACTGTAGCTAATAATAACTACAATGTGTGTGGATAGGAAAAGTATAGGCATGGCTGTAGATAACAATTTAACACCAAAAAATAAGCAATCTCATGATTTTTTTTTACCATAAACAGTAGCTTTGCATTCTGTCCCTAGTGTTTGAGGCCATGACAGGACCAGTCAGCACCCACCATCGCTTGTTTCTCTGAAGTGCTCCATTCATTCATGCATGAACTGTGATGAGATACTTTCTGTTCCCAAAACTAAACAGACAGGATATGATCTGGCAGGGTATTCGAAGAGTTGCCCTCCCCTTTAAGCTGTGAATTTTCTTCCCCATGTGCCCTTAGCATTGTTCCCATTTCTGATGCAGAATCCCTTATTTGGGATTGGCTGTGAGAGTCACATAAACAATGCACCGAGTGGTCTGCCTTCATCTGCCTCTCCTAGCCAAATTGCTGTGCCAAACAAGCTCATTCATGCAAACTCAACCCTGTAGTTCAACTTAATCACTGAAAGTCTGGCTTTACAACCAGGTCCCAGGACTGCATTCATTTCCTTTTGGACGGGGAGGGAATGGGATCAAGATCTGCGTTTCCCCCCTCTGTACTGCCAAAGTCATCACAGAGGCTGAACTGGAGGAGATGGAATCAAATAGCAAATGATCAAAACGCTTGTCCTGAGACTCTCAGCCACAGTATAAACCAACTCCCTCCACAGAAGAATTATGTCAGAGCCAGCCTACAGTTTGCAGTTGGGAAACAGAGGACGGCGGTTGAAGAGTTAACACTCAGAAATGGTTATCCAGGGTGAAATTCCCAGGGGCCCCAATGTGACTGGACCAGCTTTGAACTTGACAGACATAAACAGTGTGGGGTATAGCATAATTTTGAGTCTGGACAGAGGCTATGAAATCCAGAAAGCACCACCTACTGGCCATGTTACAGTTAACTAACTAAAGGTGAACAGGTTGTCCTCCAAATACTACATTTTTTTTTTTTTAAAGTATGAACATATATATTTTTATGCACAATACAATGATTTCCAGCAGTACCAATGAGCCAACCTGCAGGCAACTGAAGTCTAATTTCTCTGAAGTTTCTCTGTGAACCTGAAGGCAATCCACAACCAAGGGGTTTTGTTTTGTGCAGAGTACTTCAACTCAGGCCTGTGCACACAAACACACATAATAAATATTAATCACATACTTCTAAACGATTAATCACCTGAGTGGAAAACTAATTAACTTGTCAAAGCTGACATATGAAAGGCTAACAATCCTCATGAGAGCAGGAACAGAATGTCTCAGAAAAGAATGAACATGAGGATTTTAGATTATATGGACTGCACTGGTCGCAGGTATCTGGTAAATGTTCCTACATCAGCACTCTTAAATTGGCTCTATCATCTCCAAGATTGTAAAACACTTGCGTTTGGTGTTGTTTTGCCAAAAGAGAAGCCAAAGACATACTGTCACTTCCTTAACGTACCACGGATACGAATCTTCTAGAGCATCTGGCTAACATCCATTTTTCCACTCCCCTCTGTAAAAGATGCTTGGCTGTACCAGTGTGTGTATGCAGGCAAATACTGAGAGGAAACCAGCATCTGCTGGAAAACACCCACCAGCTCATTTGCTTACAGCTGACTATGCTTATCCTGCATGCCCTCCCAATTAGTCATTTCACATTTTTTGACATTCCCTGGTATAATGAGTTTGTGCTAAGCTTCACCCTGGCACTAAATACTCCAATACAACAATACAGTGAGCTGTGCAGCACTCACAGTATGTAGTTCAGTTCATAAGAGAGAAGTAACAATACATTCAGGAAAGGTTTGACTTGATACAAGTGATTACATCCATGGTTTAAAATGACAATGATATTTATGTCCATAACATTAAAGTTTGATCATGATGATTAGTAGGAAAATAAAGGCAAGAGTGACCAGCACATGCATCAATTTAACACTTAAATATACACTAACAAGACTAAGGGTCTACAGCCATTACAAGCAGGCATGGTGGTGTTTTCAGCTTATGAGCATATTAACTCAATCAAACAATGTTAACATGTTGTTTAGCAGGTTTATCATGTCCTCCACTTTATTTAGCGCTAACATTTGTTTAATTAGTACTATACACAAAGCACTGCTGAGGCCGATGGGAATGTCAGACTTTTTTGCTGTCATTGTGAACACTATCTGGATAAAGGATTAAAGTACTAAACCAGCCATATTATCATTTTGCTGAAACACTGCTTTGCTGTTATAAAATAAACTAACTGTTGAATTTCCATATGAGTGTAGGCACCAGCATTCCTCAGGAGTTGTGCCAAAAAGACACCAGTCTAACCAACACCACCACAAACCACTGCTGGGGTTTGTCATATCTCTTGTTTTGAAGCTTTTCTTTTAAACCAAGTCAAATATACTGAGTCTGGTCCTGTTCGTATTATTATGTCTCCCTGTACTTACTGTGAGGCTCCAGTTGATGTGAGGCACCTTGATGTGCAAGTTGAGGCTGAAGATCACGAGAAGCACTCCGGTCACCACAAAGGCACTGCAGCTGACGAACTCGAAGAAGTAGACCCCTCCACAGGGAGAGCACATCATGATAGTCTCTATGCAGATGAATCCAATGAGTGACAGGACCTGAAATAAAAAGACCGTATCGAGTGTAAAGATCTGTGATTCATCAGCTGATTAGCAAAGCAGTTTTACTGTCAGATAAAGTAAACCCAAAAATGCTCACTGGTTACACTGTTCTTAAGCATAAAATATCCTCTAGGTCAGGCCGTTCATGTTCACTTCATGTGTGCTGAAGTCCTAAGCTTTCCAGATGATAAAGCGATTGTCCTATGAATAGATCAGAGGCCATAAGCCCATCTCACGATTTCCACTGCTGGCAGCGTTTGATAATGTCAGCCTCCAGCCAACATCCATCAGCAAACCACAGCATGGGAAGAATTCTGCTGTTTAGGTGTTCTCCTGCCATCTAGACCACGACAAAACCACACATGGATTACTAGTTGGCTCAGAACTGTCCATAACCCAGAGACATAAGAGAACTAAGTGAATGACACTGCAACATGTTACTGACCTGAAAAAGCTGAATTCAGATTAAGTTTAGACAAGGACTAAAATCACGTGACATTCTCTATTAAATGATAATATAACATAGTATAGCATATAATATGGCAGGTTTTGAGTTGAGGAATTGTTGTAGGTTAAATTATAACACATCATGGTAACATCTGGAGCTTTTCCAAAACATACATCCACACCCAGGTCATATTAACTAAGCTTTTTTACTTGTTGTATCAGACTCATGTAAGATTAAAAGTTTAAGCAAAATACTTTGATACAGTACTCTAAAACCAAGAAGTGACACAAAATAAAAGATACTTGTTGCTGTTATGCTTCAGAAACTCATGTGTAAACTTTACTGCAGTGTAACCATGAACAGTATAGCTAGTTGCTTTGGTGACTCAGTACAAGGTCGTGAGGTTAAGATCTGGTCTCTGATGATTTTTTTTAGTGATGTTCGTAAAGTCATTAACAGAGAAGCATGTGGATTGCAGAGGTGGTTCAGTGGTAAGACCTGCATCAATCTCAAAGAGGACGTTGGTTTTGTTTTCGTGTATTAGATTGACTAAATAGTAACCCCTGGCTGCTGAGACAGCAGGTGGATATTATACAAAGTTATTGTTCCCAGCAGTGTATTCAACCTTCAACTTGTATTTACTCTAAAGCTTATGTCAACCGAGCCTAAAGTCCCTCATATCATTGTTAAACAAAGGCTAAAACCTCTTGGAAACCCACTTCCTGTAGGTCATTGGGCATCAAAGTCAAGGAAACTGTACAAGTCTTGAGTTCAGATTATTTAACAAGTGTGGCTGTATCTAAAAATTAGATACTTGCGTATTAAGCAGCTAAACTGATTCCAAAGTATCCATGTAGAAATGCGTACTAGTTAAAAATATGTACTAAGATTGTTTGTGAAACTCGGATTTTTAACAAATTAAATCCAGGCCAGAAAGTTGTATCCCTTGTTTGGCCCTAATGAACAAATACATTTGAGAATAGACCTCAGCAAAAGACCCCTCCTCCTCTCCCCCAGCTATTAGCAGCTCAAGACCCAATGCTGTTTATCCACTTTAATGAGCAGGGTGTACTGTCTCTGACTGAGTAAAACAAGAGAATGCAAATCAACCATGCTGAACATCTTTAAGACAAATGTTTCATTCTCTGCAGCTCTTGAAGACTGTTTAGAGCATGTAGTTGAACAGCAATGCATCTGCAAATGTAACACCAAAACCAAAATGGTTACACCCAAATGCGACTGCTTCAAACTGATGGATGATGTCATGTCTGTTGAAGAAAGCGTGCTGCTTTCCCCAAGTCCCTGTGTAGCAGGTGTCAGACAGCCATGGGGAGGGGGAGGGGGCTTCAAGGCAAAACACTGGATAATCTTGTAAGCAATGATTTAATGTTAACCTTCACCCCTACACAACCTGTTCATGCATAAGTGCATGATTGTGCACATCATCTCTCTTTCTCTTATCTCCCATATGCACTGACATCCTTATCTGTACGATTATGCACATTATTAGCTGCCCTTTAAGACCTCTTGGTTTCAGATCCCCTTCTCATACACCATCTGTTGCCAGCATAAAATTAATGGAGAAGAGAGGCCCTGCTGCAAAAGGTATGCCAAATTATATACTGCACTACTAGAGGTATATAAGACTTCACACACACACACACACACATACACGCAAAAACATACATAAAATGTTGAATGTGCTTCCACAACAGCCCACAGCCTTCTATGTGATGGAAAGTGGGGCCTAAATGCAGATTATATTTCATCCCAGAGGTTAAGTGTATGTTAGTTTGCAGCCAAAGTCCTGCATGTCACCCTGCATACATCCACAAAAGCTCTTGTTGTCTTTATGTCTCTCTATAAGCTGTGAATAAGTGAAGTTTGGAGCATATGGTGTCTCTGTTAGAGCAGGAAATGCTTGCTGACATTTGGAACCATCTGGTAACTTCATTGCAAAACATTCTCACAGAAAAAATGATGGCAGTATTTACTGCTTATTAGAATAGTATATTAAAAGGGAGAAAGGGTTCTCACACCATTATGAGAGTTGTAACTTATCACAGAGGCATAAGTCTTGTTGAGAAAACAGGGAAACTGAATGGTTCACTGTCAGTCCCACATGGAATCAAATTCCTGTTGGTATAAAGGGGAATGAGGTGAACATCAGTTAGACCTTGTTGACCCAGTCGCAGCAGAGACAAAGACAAACCTGCAGTCAGGATTGACACACCTCGATCAGGTTACACCCTTCCAGGGGCCGTGCCTAACCAGGGCCAACAGCAGCCTGTGTATCTATTCATCCAAGGAATGACAACCTGAGTAGCTCTCTAAAAGCCTGTATGTAACAACTACACAGGCCTATTAGCCCTTAGAACCCTGGTCTGTGTAAAAGGAAAGAGAAATTCTCTGTAAACAGATGTCAATGAAAACGTCAGTGTAATGACTAGTGTAAACGAAGCCTGGTTACTGAGGTAATATAATAATCATTTCCTTGGCAGAGTCATAAGGAAGCAGGGATAAAGGACATAGGGGTAAGGTATTAAAGTCCATCACTTCTGAGTGCTGACTGGCAAAAAATTAATCTTAAACATGTATTTCATACAACCAAACGCTTTAATTAACTTTCTGTTTAACACTGATATAAATCACGGACACAACGCCTCCATGGCAAAGGAGTGTGAAACTCTGCTACTTTAGGTATGTCAGCAGTACATCACAGGCAGTCAGCTTTGGCATCAGTGGTTTCTAAAAAAAAAAAAAAACAACATATTCTCAGCCAGCACAGAGTCGAACGATTAGAGAGCAGAGCAATAAAAGCTGAAGCTATTAACGTTTGGCCGTGAGCCGTGTCGGCCTCCTCTAAGGTAATGAACGTAAACTTGGATGACTTTCATTAGTCCTGTCCTTGTTGGTGAAAGAGACATGACTAGCTCAAACTAAGGTAATACTATAAGTTGAATGTAAAATAATACAACATTCACGTTTACCTTAGCTGTACTATAGCTGTCATCATTACAGCAGATGAATATTCCTAAAAAAAATAGTAGGAATGGTTTTGGAATTGTTTAGTTCATCATCATCTTACAAAGTATATATATGCACAGCTGGAGTACTTGCATGGCAATTCTATCTTTCTGTGTTACAACAGTATTTTGCATGTAAATTCTAGTGTGTTTACATCAGTGCCTTTGCTGTACTGTGTGGTTTTAAACTACTTTTTGCATATGTGGGCATTTGTGGCTATTGTTACTCATGGAGCTCAGAGAGACTGAGGACAGCGTTTGCTGTGAGTATGAACGTTAGTTAGTGCCTGCTCCAAGCTTCCCCCACGCTGATGACAGATGGCTTCCTATCACAACTTCCCACACACACAGAGGTAAACATCGTAGGTGTGTGCCACAACACAGGCTGACTGGGACGCTCAGCCACACACAACTCACTACAAATAACACAGTTTTTACTGGACATAAAGTTTTAAGAGTGCAGCACAGAAACCCACAACTATTCAGTATTATCTTCCAGATGTTTGGACTTTTCATCTGCTTGTGCTGTCCACAAAGATTGTCAGAGGTAATTACTAGTTTCCTTAACCCAATGCTTTTTTCCTGTTGAGTGTAGGACGGTGAAATGGTCTGATAGATATTCCCTCCACTGGCGAACTGTCAGAGCCTGGGGAGTCCTCATTTTGCTTTGTTATTCTCCTCTTCGCCCAGTTCAGACATTTGATTTAGGTGTGCTGACTTTAAATAACAGTGAAGGGCCGTGTGTGTGTGTGTGTGTATGTGTGTGTGTTTTCCAGATAAACCACATCCTGACAAAGTAAGGGCTATAAAAAAATAAAAAAAATCAGAGAAAAAAATCAGGAATCAACCAAATCAGACACAACAGGACTGTAATGGCAGAAACAGTGAGACAATGGAAAGGTAGTTTTCCACCTTCTTGCAAACATGCAAACCATATGTTACCAAGTTTTAGATGACATCCTAGCTTTCCTCAAAGGGCACAAATACCAATAATATTACTATAAAATCACTACAAGCTGAAGCCAGTGTTATCTCACTTCTAAACCTTCAGGAGTCATGTGGTATAGGCAGCACTATCAGGGATGTAGGTCAGAGTAAACCAGGGCCACATCTGTTTAATAAACCGTGCGCAGTTAAGTGAAAAGTGTGTATAATAACTAACCTGCAATAAGAGAAGGATTTTCTAAAAGAATAGTTACTTTGTCATATGTTCCTGGCTCCTTGGTGGATGTCACCCCACCAGCTGGGCGTTACAGTTTGTTTGTTACACTTGTATGAGGTTGTGCATCTCTGAACACTGCAGTCATGTAGTCGTGCGTAATCTTACCACTTCAACCACCTTTAAAACTCCGAAGTACGACTTGATGTACTCCAGGTCGCACCTTATTCCCCCCAGAACGCTCCTCGAATGGACGGGCTCGGTAGTGGGTTGATACGGACTACTGGCCCCGGAGATCATGGAAGTGTTGGAGGCCTCGCCGTCAAAGCCCTCCGTCTCCTCGGTGGTCCTCATGATGGTTTCGGGAGAACGTGGACTCTCTGACTAGAAATGTTTACGACACATAAACCCTGACAAAGCGCGTGGATCTACCTCACGGCGCAGGTTGTGTGACAGAGAGCACACTTTGGTCCATGCAGGTCGGCGGTGGATGGAGAAAACAAACCAGACAGTCCACTTTTCATAGCCACCCCACGGGGGAACAGACGCGGTAGGCGCCGTGTAACGTTACGCACAGGAAAATCGGGCTGGTATCCGTTAACGTAACCCTGCGACGTCTCCTCCCGGTTACCGTGTTGCGTCTCTGTCAAATCGTCGCACTTAACAACTATGTTAGGCGGGTCACTCGTTCGAGTCCCGGTGTCACTTTGCCGTGGATGATTCTGGTCAGTTCAGCAGCACGGAAGGAAAATCCTACCGGGCGGTGTGAATCGCATCTGCAGCCGAGAAACATCCAGCCAATGTGGGGCAGAAGAATCGAGAAGAGACCGTGTGTTTGTCCCCTATTGTAAACTTAATTAGCCTGGCCCTGCAGCAGCCCGCGGTCAGCCTGTCGATACGCTGCTTCACTGGCTCTGGATGCAAAGCGAGCTTGTCTCCGCCCCACGAAAGCTGCACATTCTTGTGTATGACCTGCGCTCGTTTTAAGTGTTCCCACACCGCCTGCAAAACGAGCCCAGGCGGACCCACGGCCACAGCACCGAGCTCTGCTGCCTTTTGTCTGGCTCTGCGATGAGGATTTTCTCACCGTGCCTCTGCAAACCACAAGTCATCTGCAGCCAGGCCTGATGGAAAGATTTCTTTATTCTCCAGATGATTACACTGTGGCCCCAGAGCTTTTTCTGGAGTTTTGGAGAGTGCGCGTCTTCCGGGGGGGGCAGCCTTTCACCATAAGGAGCCTAAATGTTTTTATCTGTAAAAGCCAGATTTCTTAAATGTAAGGAAAAAAACGTAATGGGATTGCAAAAATCTAACAATGGGTACATGCAGTCACACTGGTGCCTCCAGCTGCTTTTCTCAAAACTGTCTCTAAACCTGTATCATATGCCATGTCAGTCATGTCCAAGTGAACTTTCAGAATACAGGCCTCATTTTCTATAACCTGGATGAAATAACCACGCTGCACTGAGCATTACTGCCCCCACATGGTTTCTAGTGGTATTGGCAGTTTGCCTTGGTGCTTGTTCATCTGATACCTCAACGTTGCATCCGAACTGCTATTAATAATAAAGAGGTGCAGTTCTCTTGATTGTGATGCTGGGGATCAAAGTCTCAGCTCAGATGTGCAGATAAACCGCTGTTTAAAAGTGTTTCCCGTACAATTGATGTGTGGTGTTGCAAACCCGCATGGCCTCATGGAGAATTTGGAGTGGTGGGATGGAGTAAGGAAATAACAGGACTCATGCAAATAAACAAGAATGAATGAGTTAAAAACAGACAGTTCAACTGAATAAGATCAGGCTTGAGAAATGATCTGTTTAGGACTCAAACTAGGAAGTTTATCACACATAATGCATATTGAACTACAGTTGGACTGTACTACAACTTTTCCTAATTAAGACCCAAAGTAAAAGGAGGTTTCTGGCTGTCAGCTTGCTTGGTAAAATTTGAATAATGCTTTTAGACCTTTGGCAATGCTTGTGATTTACTGACATGCAGACAAACCATTTGTTCACACTGCAATTAATCTTTTTTTTTCCCCCCACATTTTTTTAAATTGAGCAATCAGTACCAGTTATTAAGTTCTTATACCATTGTGGGCCTTTCAAGGAACATGGATTTAGGAGTAATTAACACGGTAAAATGTCCTGGTAAAAGGATTTTTTTTTTTTATTTTAATTTTTTTAAATAATTTTTTTTGTCATAACATGGAAAGTTGATAAATAATCAACAGACACAAAAAAATTGGATTCTTGTTTTTATTGAAGCCAGGGGTCTGATAAACATTTGACTTATCTTTGTCGGCAAAAGAAGCTAGAATCCACATGGCAGCTTCGAGGCTACAGAATCGTGTTCAAGTCATACAATCAAACTTCTGAATTAGTTCAGGACACAAAAACGCAGCCAGCCATGTGCTTACAATGTCTTGATATCCTGTATACAAAAGGGCTGGAAGCAGAAGCTCATAGTCCCACATAGATGCAGACTGTCAATAGTGGTTGAAGGCAATTCAGTTAGGATGTGAAGAGGCAGTTGCTCTCAACTGTCGCTTAAGTACAAAAGACACAACATCTGTTCATTATTTAATCTTGGGAGCAACGTTCAATCTTTACAAAGAGCAAGTGCAATGTTGAAACCAAGCAGCATGAGAGCACTTCATTCCACTTAGCTAAATGCCAAATTTAACATGTGTGGTCACGTTTATTTAGGTTAGAGTAGCGGTCAGTCAGGCTAGAGTGACATTTCAAAATGATTTCAAACAGAAAGTCACTACAGGCAAAACCATATCTGACAACAAATGCATGGAAGGATGTAAACACAAGCTGGTTTCATGGGGGGGAAAGGGACAAACCTGTTTTTGGTTTATCTATTCCAAGATGTCCCCAAAAATATATCTATCAAAGGTGTAATACTATGATTTCCAGAAGGGTCATAACAAATTTACATCGGGACCAGTAAGGAATTAAATCCATAGTGAACCACATGGGGCACCATCCGTAACTTTAAGCAGCAATGCAGAGAAATAATGCAGTTGTACTGTGTAGGTTAACATCAAGTTCATTATTATATGCAAGGCAAAAGGAAAAATATGCATTCTGCATCTATAACTATAGGAAGAGGGGAAACTGGTACAAGTGTCTAAGAAAAAGTGCTTATTTCAACATGTGGCGGGACTGTTTGTGGCTGTTCTTATATTGTGCTTAATCCACTTCAGCAACAGACCCCAAGGGCCACGTTCCATCCAGTCACAAAAAAGGAAAAATCCAGAAAACTCAAGAAAAATAAAAACAATAAAAGCCTCATTTTGATCAAAAGTAAATCCTGAAATGGGGTATTATTTTGACAACAAAGCAAATCATGCATAGACTGTACACCAATGTGGTCTTGTGGTTATTCCCTTACAGAGCAAAATGGTTTTAAAAATGAAATCCAAATTGCATTGTATTTATAGACCAGATTAGAGAATATGCCATAATCTACCATAACACAATCATGGCATTTTTTTTTCTTTGACTCCTAAAAACACAGACATGGTTCAGGGGTGTAAGGCATCGCTGCCATTTTATAGAGTGCTATTCATATACATACGCAGGTCTGAAGTGTGGAATGCAAGGTCTCCATGCACGAGTAGGTCAAAACATGGCCACTGGTTAATCCTATGGATGACTACCAACTATAAAAGTAAAAAAAAAATAAACAAAAAAAAACCTAAAATGCATCTTTGGTTACATGTTCCAATTCACTCCAGTTTTCCTTTTTTTGCTATTATCTGAACAGCAAACAGGTGTTCTCTTTACACTTGCCATTAATTCTGTGAAAGCTACTCATGCACAGTGTCCATAGGATTAAACAGGGCTGTTCATACAGACTTTAAATGATAATGTACACTAAGTTAATTTTGTTTTGATTATGGTGTCATGAAACCATAAATATTATTACAGGTTATCTGTTATGGTACAGTGTAATGGTTTTAATTAAAAAAAAAACAAAAACAAAAAAACAAAACACATAAAACATTTAAGCAACCCCTTAAGGACACACAAATTACGAGCATTCCTGTGAAGGCAGGGTGCCCAGTGTGACAAACTGTTAGCTGTACATTGAAGGCAAAGGTCGTCATTTTAAATGGGCACTGAAAGAGATCTAACAAAAAGACCTGACTGGACAAACAGGTTTACTACAGGGATATGTTTCTACAGCTACTTCATGTAGCAACTGGGAATGTTTAATATGACATGTGAAGTACAGTGTGAATAAAATGTGAAACCAAAGGAGGATAGTGCTGTCAAACAATGAAGGATACAGTATCTCATTTTGTTCAAACCATAGAAAATCATTGCGTTTGTGTGTTTTGGCTGCTAAGTAAGTGGTTTCAACCACACTAAGTGTTTGCTTGGGGGACCCAAAACTTCCATCACGTGGTTTCTTCTTAATATCAGCAGCCTTTTACAATTTGTATTAAGGTATTCAATCTATTTCTCTATTGAACACTATCAACTAGGCCACAGAAATCATATTTCTGAAACGTAAGAGAGACCACAGGCTTGTTGTACGTCAACAAAAATGTAAAACAAAATAAATTATTTGGACGACAAGAAATGGACAAATACCATTTAACCTTTTTTTAAACTGATGACGCTACAGTGCATTTCCTCTTATGTAGACAAGCACCTCTACTATGACACAAACAGCTAACTGTGCGAGGCACTTAGGAGTTATAGTAGGAAAGATGCTGCCCAACCCCCTCCCCAAATATACACACCTGTAGCTAAAGACGAGAATCTGCGGCAACCTTTAAGTCAGTCGAATCCCAACAAGTCTCATTTTGTTAAAGAAGCTATTTTCAAAATTTGGGCAGAGTTGCATTTTGTAAAAAAATCAGAGGTAACCTGAATAGATTTTTTTTTATTTACATTTACAGAATCCTTCGTTATGACTAGGGCAAATGATATGATATGCTGTCAGCAATCGGGACATGTCATATTAGTGTCATGACATCAATGGCATTTTAACATGTAGCAATAGATGAATGATTCTTAAACCGATAAATAAAATAAAATTGAGGAACTGTATAAATACATCAGCATCATGTCCAACATTTTTACAACTACATATCTTTGCAAGTATTTTTATTAATTTCCCAATTAATATACTTAAAGTTTAAATACCTTTCCAATCACAACCAAATTCCTTCCATGAGATAAGCTGAACCAGAGGCAACAGGACCGGTATATTTCCACTCTTTAAAACCCATGAGGAGAGGGTGCTTTATCCCAAAAACTGGAGGTGACCTGCAGCCCAGCGCATTGGACTGGGTGCCAGGGAGTGTGCACACATTTCCAGAAACTGACATCCCTCACAAAATTACATTTGCAGTGGAAGAGAGGACAGAAATAAAGCCAAGCCTTCAGCACTTATCTCATGAACACCTCCACCTCTGTTATCTCTCTCTTCCCATTTCACCAAAATGTCTGATAGTGTTTGAAACTCATTTTGGTGAAACCATTGTGTGTTGGCTTGATACAGACATTAGGAATTTGGTCAATTTTTTTTTATGCTCACATGTACATGTATATTTCCAGAGTATTAACGCAGTGGATGATGCAGCCATTTTTTTGTTGCCTTCACGCTTCGTTCTCTGTCGGCGGTGGTATGTTGTTAGCTGAAACCATGGAGTCTTGTTTGCGAGTCATCCTGTCCAACTCAGCCTGGACATCAGTCAAACCCGGCTTCTGCCCTTGGAAAAAAAGGAGACAAAGCCCAAAAGTAATCTCCTGTAGCTTCTGTGTGTATTCAGCAAAAAAAAAAAAAAAAAAAAAAAAAGCTGTTTGCGATGGCCAGCAAGCAGATGGATGGGGTTTGGATGGTGATGTGGTCCCATGCTGGAGGTGATGGCTCACTGCCACAGTTAACACACATGCAAAACTAATCATCAGACAAAGGAAACATGTGCTCATGCATTCTCCTTTCAGCTGGGTCTCATAGAGATGTTAACACTGCTCAGTGCTGCAACAAAAAGCACTTGTCAGTGGCCTCAGACAGAGATGAGTTATGCAATGTTTTCCTCAATGTTTCACTGGGTACATTCAGCTATTTCACAAACAATAGCTGACTTTGTTATATTTGCTTAATATAACAAAGTAATAGAAGTGCTGTTGACATGCTAAACAGCTGTAAATAGCAGTAAAATAACAGGTAAAAAATTAGTTGAGCAAGACGGCAGCAGGGTATGAGGTGAAGTGAGTGACATTAGTTCATGGGGCCACTTATGGTCAAAGTTTTTGTGCATACAGGCCTGTCACAAGTTCCCCCAGATGTCAAAGAAGACAAATTTTCTTTATCTCCATTTTAACCTTCTCTTTCAGGCTGTAGAGATAAAACTCCAGACAGCAAAATGGTCCACAGCCCCCATCAACAAAAGGCCCTGTCTCTAACTCATGAGGAACAGTTGCCAACCTGCTAGGATGACAGTCTGAAAATAGGGAGGCTGCTGTTTGCACTGAGATTAGAGGTGAGAGGAATAAGAGGTTGTACCTGTTTTCTTGGCGGACCCTTGCACTCCAGGTCCAACTGCTCCAGTTCCTGGGCTCCCAGGGGCTCCGGTCTTTTTACTCAACAGACTGTTGAAGAAGTTAGCCAGCACTCCCTCATTGGCAGCCCCCGCTGCAGAAGAAACATTGAATGTAGAATCACTGCAGTGTTAAAGAAATTTCCAAACAAGATTACAAACACAAGTTGTTAATTTATAACTAAGTGGATAGTCACCTTCCCAACATGAACACTAGTGAGAACACTGGATTATAATCAGATCATCTTGTTTTCATACTCACAGCTTTATGTTACCTGACTTAATAAACCCATCTGTTACAAAGTTACATATATGTGTATCCATTGTTCAGCCTTTAACAAAACAGGGTAGTGTCTTGAGCTTGTGAAGTTGAGGACAAAAACCATTTATCCCCTAAAACAGTGGTTTCCAAACCTGGTCCTCAAGGCCCCCCTGCCGTGCTTGATTTCAAACTATCCTTGCACTTCTCACTTCTGATTGGCTGAACACACCTGAACCAGGTAATCAGCTGTGGGTATGGCAGGGACAGCTGGAAAACAAACAGGGCAGGGTGCCTTGAGGACCAGGATTGGGAACCACTGCCGTAAGAGATGGTGTAGTGGACAACAGCGGGTAGGACAATCTATTGCTATGTGAATTATTTTAGCTGTTACCACTTGGGGGCAGCATTACAGCACTTCACAATTAGTCTTCATGTCAACAGATCTAAAATAAACAGAAAGTACTGAAATTTATGGGGTTCATAACACTAGCTCTGAGAAATCTAGATGACTAAAGAAAGTCTTAAATTCAGTAGAAAGGGCTGTGCAGGCCTCTGGGCCAAACTAGTCCAACTAGGCAGCAGTGCAGTAAAGTGTGTTTCCCAGTAACAGGATATGAAATTAAATCAGCACTCATTGAGCTGCTACCTTTCATGTTAGGGTCAGGTTTTTTGACAGCAGCCATTGGTGATCCACTGGTCACACTGGGTTGACCAGCGCGACCTGCAGGTCTGGGAGACCCTGAAGCTGGCCGTCCTGGAGACTCCTGCAACATAGAACCCAGAAGAAGACTGCGATCACCAGCAAATAGCTTAGTTTGGCCATACAAAAGAACAAGCTTATAGCTCTAAGAAAACAGAATAAACCCATCTGTTACAAAGATTCTTCATTTCAGGGCTGTGGAAACACTTACTGTTGGTCCTCTTGTTGATGTGGCTGGCTGCTTTGCTAACAAAGACTAAAAAAAAAAAAAAAAAAAACGTGAATTTCCTGGTTCAGAGATTGTTTATGATTCAAAAATAAGTTTCTACGCACACATATTGCACAATTATGGCAACCTGGCTGATTAATTGTGGAATTTTTGCAAAATACATTTTAAAATATTCAAATAAATATATTTCTCATATTAAAAAAAAATAAGAGAGGACATTTTCCATTAATCTGGTATAACTGTTTCACAAACTTTAACATAAATGTTGATTAGTAGAAGGGAAGTCAGTCTAAATGAAATGTAGAAAAGCTGAAGCCTCAGTTGCATGGTTTTTTTTTTTTTTTTTTTTTGTTTTTGAAGTTTGGCTTCCTGGTCTATTTGTCAAAAAAGGAAGTGAAGGCAAAGTTACTTGTCATGTGCAAGTTTCAATGCCCAAAATCATAGAGGAAATCCTCAGAAAAGAGTGCATGTCAGTGGTGAGATTCAGAAAAAGACTGACACATACCTGTTGCTTCATCAGGAATACCTGCTCATCCTCTGCATTTATCTCCTTGTCATGAACCAGCTATGAAGGAGAGTTAAAAAAAAAAAAAAAAAAAAAAAAAAAGACAACGGTGTCAGATATCTCCTGTAAGAAGCTGCAAAGTACTTACAGTATAGCTACACGTGGTTATTTAATAGGCACTTTGGATTGTAATGTCAAAGTTTCTGCCATTGTCATACCTTCCGTACTGGAGGTGTTGTGATAAAATCTTCAAATGGATCTTCAGGTCTGACCGTTGTGAAGTTTTCGTGCAAAATCCCAATTTTCTTCTCATTATCCCATCCAGATGGACTAAAAAAAAGCAAGAGACAGTTCAGGTACTGTGAGGTGAATGACATCAGTTTTGATGTGGATAGTTTTGTCGATGTTGATGTTGATGACAATGGCTGAAAGAAAGATAATAGCACATCGTCTTTGGCAACAATATTATCTAAATGTTCCATTTATCATGGTCAGTAATATTTTAACCAAAGAACTCATGATGAAAATATAGAAAGATCTCCTGCTTTACTTACATGAACACTGCATCTTTCTCCACTATTAAAGCAGGCGTGGTCAGCTGAAAGTCATACAACTTATGAACTATATATTTGTAAAGCAGAACCAGGTTCTTCTCCTCTTTGACAGAAGTGTAGATCAGCCCAGCTCCATCTGTTAAACTCAGTTAAGGAAGCAGTTATGATAATAACATGTACGGTACATTGACTAATTGATTCATCATGATCTATAACATTGCACATCATGGGAGACTTCAGCCCAGCACAACACAATGGCATTGTGTCCAGAGTGTAGCCCGCCTCACGCCCAACGTCATCTAGGGCTGGCTGTGACCTTAGACTTCCTGTATAGCGGTGTAAAAAATAGATGGATGGATGGATGATTTCTATTTGAATAGTTGATATTAGAAATATATGAACCATTATAAACAATTATGTATTTAACGGATACACTGTAAGCAAAATCGCCTGATGTGAGACTGGATGAAATCAAAATGCTCCTCTCTGTAGTCATGCTCCTTCTCTAGTACGCTGACTGCATCACACTGAAGGAAAGAAGAAAAATATAAAAGAAAAACATTTATCACAGAGAGTAAAATGTCAGCATCCATTCACAAATATGTAAATAATGCAACATGCTCTCTGCATTTTACATCCATTCTGCAAAGACATCAGTTTCTGTAGTGATTATAGTTGGATCAAATAGATCTGTTGATCCATACTAACAGCGAAAGGCTCAAATTTGCCCTTGGAAGGCTCTAGACAGTTTCGTGTGCTCTGCCTGCTCAACCTCTACTACAACCAGACATGACTCCTAATGTTGTGTTCAGAGATATGGATTTAAAGTAGCTGACTGTTTCCAGCCTTGTTGTGTTGAGCATGTAATTTACATGTTCTGCTATAACTGGACAGTTGTTTCCACATGATGTTGCTATTTTTTATGTCTCAGTAGCTCATTAAAGACATCTCATAGAGAACTGGGAAGATAAAGACAGAAATGATGAACGTGAATGGGATAAACAGCAAAAAATGTTTTTGACCAATTACCATTCTTGCTAAGCTGAAAACTTTTTCTTTGACAAGGGCACCAAAAACAATAAGGTATATTCATAATTTTATGGTCACAGCTAGCATGTGAGGCTTTGCTGATGGCCACACAGTGTTTTTATTACTAGTCTTTCCCTGGAGGATTACCAAGTAAGTATAATAGCAGCTGTTTGAGGATTCTGTCTCACAAAGCACAAGATAAAAATAAAGTACAAGATAAAATTAAACAAATATATCATTGGGGAATGAGCAGACAATACACAGGCTCTGAACACAAATGTGCTTGTCATGGTAGCAATTCACAAACAGCAAAAACAAGCAGTATTTGTGCTTTTGTCTCTTGGGCATCTCAGCGCTAAGTTGATAAAGATACCTATAAGCTAGAAAGGCCTTGGCTGCAAAAATGAAAAAAAAAACAAACAAAAAAAAACAAAAAAAAACCAAAAAAAAAAAAAAACCACTGAGAAACTCCTAAACCCAGTGGACACATCCTCCTAATGGAAACCAACGGCTCACCGGGGGGAAAAAAAAAAAAAACAAAAAAAAAAATCGATACAGTATAATTCCCTAGAGTCCAAGGAGGGCTTCTACATCTATCCAGAGTCTATGAATTCACACAAAAAAATTCTTGTGAGATTTTAACAATTTACCTTTGTGCAAACTATTAGCACTGGAATGCCCAGGTTGTATGTGAGTGTGTTGTCCCCAAGTGGCAGTACAACAGCCTCGTCATCACCTGCCGTTGCGGTCCGTCTCTGTGGGGAGGATGGGGTGGCATCCTCCGGTTCTGTGTACTCTTGGAACGCTTTCACCACTAATGTAAAAAAGATCATTAGTGAAGCAATAAAAATGAAGACAGTTAGTTTGCAGTGTTTTTTTCACCCTCACCTCTCCCATTTCTTCATGGCCACATTTCATTAACTACATCACTGTATATTTATTTAAGTAAATATGACACTGACAAATAAAATCCCAAACTCAAATGTAAATAAATTCTTGATTGTTTCAATCCTGTACTAGTTTAGTATCACTAGAGGAAATTGTGATGATCATATTACATTTCCATTGTTATGAACTTGTGTGAAAGACAGAAAAAGACAACTACATTGCATCTTTCATTTTCCTGTTGCACTTCACAAAGCAGCAACACATGATGGTGGTGGGGGGGTATATGCAGGAATCTTTGGCTGACTTCCTCAGGAGCTTCAGGAATGCAGTTAGGGAGCCCAAAAAGACAGATTGCTTTGCTTTTTGAGTCAACTCCTTATTTAAATGGGAACACTTCTTGGATACCCAATTACATCTATATTATAATTATAATATTTTAAAATAAAAAAATTGTCAAATATCACAAAAACAGGCATAGGCATGAGAAATCTCATATATTGTTTTCAATGCCATTCATTCACCACGATGTCTGAGGAAGAGCAGTGGCTTATGCCAAAGAAATGTTAATGTTGTGTGTACGGGTGCTATGATACTTGGTTTTTGCCATAAAAACTTCTACTTTGGCCATTTCAAGCCTGGAGGAGCTGAGCATTTGATGCTAGAGGAAGGTTAAAGTGGAGTATCACTTTAAAATTCCAAGTGAAAGAGACAATGAGACTTTGCCCTACTAAAACCTATCTGTTCCACAAACAAAGGTGAGGTCGAAATGCATTGGTACACATAGATGAGAACTGCTGAGCCTTCTATAAATTAAATACACTGTACCTCAAGTACTGAAACTGTATTTCAAACAATGTGTGTGTGTGTGTGAATGCAACATTGTTTTTTATATATATTAGTAAAAATCAAAGGTCAGAAATCTGACTAGCTAAATATCTTCACAACTGTCAGTTCACTTGTTTTTTCATTTACATGTAGCCTAACTGAAAAAGACAGTCAAAACAAAATACCAAAGATGTCACAGCCTCCCCAAATACAGTAGCTAAAAAAAGCCATGTCTCATCACTACCACTTAAGTCACTGGCTAAAATATTTCAATGTGTGGTCCAGGCAGCAATAGGTCTTTCCTGTAATTTGACTTGAGCGACTCCAGCAGCCACCCTGCTTCTGTTACAGCACAGCAGGAATCAGAGAGTACAGCCCACTATTAAGACCCAGTCCGTTTACGTCCCTTCCTTTCCCTGACGCTCCTGTTGGAGGGGAGGGAACCATGATGCAAGATGCCTGCAAGACTCGCTGGACAAAAGCCATTCACACACATTTCCTGTCTGTCAGTCTCTCTTTCTCAGACACCCATATCTGCAACAACATAATCTTACTAGGTCTCACTAATCTGCTACTGACATCACAACTGACATGCAACAAGATGCTTCATCTGGATGACATGTCTCAGCTAAACTGGAAATCTGACCATGTCAGTAGGAGGGGTCAAAATGTTTGGCCATAGAGAGAAAGGAGGAATCTTTAATTCAGACAAACAGATTAAAGGTTTAGCACCAAAGCCTCAAAACTGACCAAATTGTATAAAAACATACTTCTGTAATACTACAAATGCAAATTTACAACTGTAATGAATGCTCAGGCCAAAAATCTACATCTAAGTACAAAGTATAAATTTTATATAAATTCCAATTCTCTACTGCATTGTACAAATAAATATCAACTATGCTTCATTAATAGAGCTATTTGAACTAAAATGAGCCAGTAAAGCCAGTGGAAAATGTCGGCACATTAAATACATTTTACCCACTTAAAAGTGTAATTAACAATGTGCATTAGTCACTTGGCTATCAGCTTCCCTTTCCCTTTTCCCCACCTTTGCCAGCAGACTAGAGCACTTGTTACTACTTGCCTCTGGAATAGCATGATATATGCTGAGAACATCACTAGACCTGTTCTGTCAAACTAATCTGTAATCAGAAAACAATTAAGTCTTAATGTCTTTGCAAAAAATATTTTCACATTTATGAGAGCAACAGCAGTAATCAAGCTTTGTAGACAAACAAAAATCTTCTTTTTCCTTCAGGTGAAAACCAACAATCTTTTGAAACACAAAAGAACTATTCATAAGCAAAAATGACCCTTGCTAAAATTAACAGGAGAACTCTCTGATATGCAGAACTAGCCTCCAGCCTGAGCACAGCTGAGGATCATGGGCCTCTTGATGATGACCCAGAAACATCTATGACATTGTATAATGTTATAAAGTGCTTGCCTTCAATCCTAAGCAGCAACAAATCTCTCCTTTTCCAGCAGCCAGAGACCAAGGAGTGTGGCTGATATCATGTAAAACACCCAGTGCTTCGATCCTGTCTGGATGTTCTCTTCTAAGACTCTCAAGATACATACAATTCAATGAAATGTATGCACATCACATCTTAAAATGGCCACATCATAACAAATCACCACCTTATATCAATCAGAAGCAACAGCCTACGAAAACAAAGATTCATTTGAATTTATTTTAATCTCTGATATTCATAGTACTCAGTTTCTACTCCATTGACAGATTTCACTTGTCTTCAGTCTTATTATTTCCCGGTTTGTTTTACATTGGCCAAATGTTCCACCAGGAAATGAACTAGTTACATGAAAACAATGCATATATTCTAATTTTAAGGGATATGGATATACTATATTATCCTGTATGCAGAAACTGGAAGCTTAAGCAAACTAAGTGCTAACCTTTCTAAATAAAAGCATTGCACTTATCAGCATGAAAAAAAATTAACTGGATGTATCTTTTTGATACCATCCACAAAAGTCAACTGTTACTTACTCTTCTGCTCCATTTCCCTCATGTCCTCAGGTGATATCTTCAGTTTGTCCACATGGTCACGTAGTACACTGGCCCATTTTTGCAGTGACTCCATAATGGTCCAGGGTCTTGACATATCCACAACAAACACAGCTAGACAGTCAGGTAGTGCCTGAGCAGATACTGCGAACTTAAGTAGGCCTTTGTGGTATATGTCCCCATCCAGGATCCAGACATTACAGCGCGTAAGGTCTGCAAAGGCAAAATAGAAGAAACAGGCATTGTCTTAAATGAATGCTCTTTTGTAAAGGGTACTACCTTAAAACCACCACAGAAAAAAAGTCCTGCAGGTAAACTAACCGTCTCTGTCCTCATCGTGGACATTCAGGTACAGATACTCCAGTCCTCTCCCTTTCTTGTTGTGTTCAGCTCCTTGAAGTTTGGCCATAAGTGTTGTTTTTCCTGATCCATCCTCACCTGCAAGAGACGTGATTCATCGGTTATGCCAACAGTCACTGCTAGCAGTAGTACAACAGTAATGTTGACAAATATATATTAGTGCTTTTTTTTAAGCATTGCACATGAGGGGCAAATGTAACAATAACTCATGATTTGGATTTAAAGCATAATAATAAAATATATATAGGCATTACAACATTCCCACCCTAAATGCAATGAGTCATGACTGTCAAAGGCCACAATATCTCATGCAGATCTTTCTGGTCTATAGCAGTATTTCTACCATTCTTGGAAGGAAAGACCTCTCTTTATTAATCATATAGTGTTTATTACATGTTCTGTTCAAATGCAGCTAAAAGGGCAGAAAGATTTGTGCATTCACTGGGTTTTGTGAGTTCAGTGTCATTTGGCAGGCTCTCCACTCCCCCTCGGTTGACGCTGCATAACTCGCAGTCACTGCAGAAGCATAGACTTTAATACGTGTAGCTTAAGAAAAACTTACCAAATACCAGGATATTCTTTCCTGGTGGCAACTTTGAACTGGATCTAGTTGAGACCTCACTCAGTATTGAGGACCTACGGGAGATAACAAACCACATATTAAGCAAAAACAGATAAGGTGGAGTCGCTAGACTGACAGTCAGGTGGCACAATGACAGGTCCCCATCTCCTCACAGGAGTTTCTACCAACACAGTAAGAGGTCAGCCGGAGACACTGAGTCTATCTCTCTGTTGTAGGGTCAGGAAAGATTATTCCAGACCAGGATGTGTCCACAACACAAGAATCAGGAAACGATAAGTCATCTCCACTGACCAGTACGCTAGCAATAAGCAAGACTAACTCAGGATCCGGATCTATGAAACCGGACAGGTTGAAGCCTCATGAAAAGCCCACATTACTTTTCTGCATATTTCGCCCAGTAAGTTATGATTTCAGCGTGATACATTATTGTTAGCCTGTTGTAAACCACAAAAATGAGCTAACTAGTATTCAGTTGCTAACATGAACTATCAACACACCCTCATGCTATAACTGCCTCTCTCTCTCTCATTCTTGACTCGTTCATTCAACAGCACCCTGCTATAAGAAAAGGTGGCTAAGGGACAATCTTTCTAAAAACATGGCTGCTAATGAGCTGTAGCCCGTTAGCTGTCGTTAGCTGAGCTCAATCTATGCTAATGCTACTGCTAGCCGGGCCGGTGCTTCACCGGGAGCCACCGGCAGTGACAAAGCAGAACCACGACGACCGTGCTCTCCCGAGAAGGGCTTCGGCAGACCCAACGTCGTGAACAAAGTATCAGGACTTGCCAAAGGTTTTGCCCTTCCTCGTCTTCGTTGTTATTGTCGCCTGGCCCGGCTGCGCCCGGGAGCTGTTTCTCCAGAACGGGAGCCATCTTCTCTCTCTCTACGACCACAAAGGCGAGGCCCTGCTGCCTGGCCACCACACTAGCACCGCCCTCCTCAGAGAAGCCAGGGGTGCGTTACATTTGTTGACTGCCACGTCGCTCCGGCACCCGGGTTCACTGTTAACTAATTACGTCATATTACTTATTATTAGTTTTATAGGGGTCAAGAAGTATCACAGCTATTGTACACACTGTGGACCTTATCACGTTACCAATAAACACCTTTTTCTACAAAGTTCACTCGACCAAGTGGGTCCAAAAAAAAAAAAAAAAAAGAAATGGAACCATTTCATTTAAATAAATTTCATTTTTTCATTTTTTTATTTCGTAGGGCCAGCACATCCTTCAGCAGCTCTCAGCATCCCATAAGAAAGGTGTTATGGGTTGCCTGTTTTGTGATATTGTGAGACACTCCATGTGTCCATTACATGCCAGTATATTTGTCATCAAACGCACAGCCAAGAGCAAAAAGAAAAGGAGCTGTGTTGCCTGATCTTGACTAAATTTAGTGTCAGTAGATAAGCAATTAGACAACCATTATTAAACCTGGCCATTATTAAGGCCAACACATTGTCACTTTGTTTATGCTAAATAAATTACATAGTTTTAAGTTTCTTTTATAAAAGTAGGCCTATTATTTACTCCTTAACACATCATCCATCTCTACATTATGCTTGAAAGGAAGCATTTTAGCACTTTATTGTCCCTTTCTGCTTTTATTATTGAAAGTCAAGATTATGATGACAAGTTCCACAGCAGTGATTCCACAGTTTTAAAATGTGGACACTGAATTGAGAATTAATTCCTTGTATACATGTAAAACATGTGCAGACTTTGATATGTTGGCATCAGCCAAACCAGAAGTTAGTATATTACTGTGAATATTACTGACCTTCTGTTTTAAAACGGTGCAGGCATAAAAAAAAAATTGTATGTATCACTAAATCTGTGAAACACTAACTTTCCAGTAGATGGTGCTGTTTATTCTTGGTAAAAACTGATTGGGCAAAATCCATACTCACCCAGCTGAACTGAAATTTCTAAAATCTGAAAGCAAACCTGTTACTGTCTGTAAAGATGATAAGCATTTCCCATCACAGATGTTTATGGAACACAGATGTTTCATATACTATAAGAATATGATTGTGATTGCATTGACGTGAGCCCTGTTGTAGATGTGTCACCACAAGCATCATCAGACTACTTTATTTAACTAGTAGGAAGCAAGCTGGAGTTCCTCTTACACACCAGTCCAGGACGTTGATACATTCCTGCCCACACTCACTCTGGTGGTGAAGCTACTGGCCTGTATAGTGTGCTCTCACACCCAACACCTGTTTCTTTATTTATCCAACTCTTCAGTCTTTGTGTCAGTCTATGTCAGCAGGGGGAGGGGTTACAGATAGATGAGCTTCGGTTATTAACACGAAGACAGCTCTGAGGGATTTTCCAAGGCCTCCCCATGTGTCTGAGTTCTCTGTCTATGTGGAGCAGACTGCTTGGCTGGGATCGTGGTTGTTCTCCTGGGAATGCATTCCTGTGCTTTTACATCATGTGAAACTGAGCTTTTGTGGCCCCCTTGTCACTGTTTAGCTGTGCTGCCAGCAGGGAAAACAAACAAGATTGATTGTATTTTCTTGTTGTCTTTCACAGATAGAAACTAGAACTCAGTGGTATCTGGGAAGCAGAATAAAACTACCTGGCAATTTATATAAGCACACTAAGAAATTCTAGACCCAACAAGGTGAAATAAATACCAGAAATTAATACATTTCATTTGTCTTCGATACATTTTTGTTTATAAGGTTATATCCTTGTCCGGGTTTATGCTGATATACATTAAAGGAAACTAGGAAAATTTCATTTGTCATTGTAAACAAGCTCTATACAGTTTTAATGGGTATATCACAAACAGTGTAACTGGATATTTGCAAACATTGTAACTGTATAACTTTTGTTGTCCTGTTAATTTTTCTTAAGTACATAACAAGGTCTCACCATAGTAGCTGTGTTGTACTGTTATAACAGGAGAGGGTGCTGTCTTCTCAATTATGTGGCTCTTTGGACTTAATACTGTAAAACATCAATGGCATATGCATTTATTTATTCTCTATGGGCAAAACTCTTAAGGGGAATTGAAAAATGTGATACCAAAATGTGATCTATGCAGTGGAAAACATATATTACAAGTTCTTTTGTATAATATAAAGTAGTATCATATAAAATATATGTATTTTAAGAAATTTTGAATATTTGAATATAAAATTTGTTACTTGCACAAAGGCATATTTCTTGCTTGCCACTTGAGTGTGTACATGTGCAACTAGACCTAAAACAGAAATAACTTGTGCTTTTTAAGGGCCCTTTTTAAATTGCTAACAAGTGCTTTAACTTATTATTAAAGCCTGGCATGGGGTAGCACATAAATACATCAACCAGCATGTGTCTGCATATTTTTATGTAATTAAAATGACTTATTCAAAAGTCCACAGTCCAGACACTGTTCCTATGCATGAATATATGAACATGAATATACATGTCTAAGCTGACAAAAAATAAAAAATAAAACAATAAATCACTGCAGTTTTTGTTTAAGTGTGTATGTGTGTGTGTTTGTGTGTACACATTCAACATCCTCATGTAAGGGCTATAATTATGTATAGGTTAAGTTTAGGACAAAGGGCCAGGGAATGCATTAATTTCAATGCACGTTCTTTCAATGATGTAAAAAAAAACACACACACATACGTGTGTATTCATTTTCAGCAGAGGTAGCTTATAAACTAATCCTATTGTTGAACCAAGTCACCACAGTAGGATCCAGTGATTTACATGATGGGGACCGGCATCTGGTCCCACTGAGTGTGAATATGTAATAGGGTTTCTGTCCATACAATGCGGGTAATACCAGCCACACGTGGTGTGTGGGGCCCTCAAGAGTTTTTACTGACATAATGTCTCCTAAGCATTATTTACAGTAATACTCATGATAACACTACATTTTGGCAAAGCGAACACACAGAGAGAAAAGACAAAATGTTATGAAGCGATATGAAATTTGTTTAAAATCGCTCTTCCTCCCCAGATGTATTTATGCATCAGAGAAATATAGACTGGTGTGGCTGTGGGCGGCAGAGGAGGGGTTAAAGATTGGGAGGGCGTAGGTTGCAGACGGGGCGGGAGGCTGGATTGTGATAGCGACAGATGTCCAGAATACTGTGAGAGGCACTCCTCAGATACTGCACAGTCCCAGACTGCACCTCGGAGAGCCGGGGCGGAATCTGCAGCTGTCACTCCAAAGGGTTACCTCCATTATCACATCCAGCCGGGGCTGGCAAAAGAAGTCCAACTGATCACTCTAGAAATACAGGTCAGTCACAGCATCAGTCACTGTTTGATTTTTAGAATGGCTTATGTCCTATTTTAAAATTGGAGCATGCAGATGATAGAGTTTATGTTCTGTATGTAGGTTGAAAGAAGGAAAGAAAGAAAGAAAGAAAGAAAGAGAGAAGGCTGAGTTTGAAAGAGCTGCAGCCTGCCCATTGTTCCCTCTGTCTTTTTGCTTTCTACCGTTATGCAAATGTGGTCATTTCAAGGCTGGCACAATGAAAGCAGGTTTTTTTTTCTTTTTCTTTTAATTTTCACATTCTCCGCGGTTGAATAGTGTCTTCTCAAGCAGCAGCGCTGGTTTTTAAATGGAACAGGCCATTAAAGCAATTCTCAGATAAAGAAAGCTCTAAACTAAGTTGTGCTGGCTACTTATTTGGTATCAACATGTTATTCTGGTGATTTTTTTTTTTTTTTTTTTTACATGCCAGTATTACATGTGAGAAGGCTACGACATTTTCAAATGCTGGTGAACAAAAAGATGAGAGCAGCAGCTGGGAGAAGCAGCGGTGGGTGGGTTGAAATGGGGGGATGGAGACCCCTCTACATCTTTTATCACTCAAGTGTTCGGGGCCGCTGTACCCTGGGCCTAAAAATGCCTTGCATAGTAATCTATAGTCTAAACCACAGAACAGCTTAGCATCAATTTACTGCCAATTCAGCTACTTATTTTTATCAGTGGGTGAACACTGATGAGGAGTCTCCATCCTTTGTTACCGGCAGACACATGCTAGCGTCTTTTATCTTTAACATGAGTGTAAAACCTTTGTCTGCGCTATATTTGACTTTAGGATTTAGTATTTGACAATTCGTCAATGCGAACCCACAACGATTTAAACTAAAAATATTAGCTTTTCTCCTTAAACTTTTTTTTCTTTGTCTGATTTGAAGGCCGGAAACACCACAGATTTTGACAAGAAAATAGGCAAATATGAAATCAATCACATAAAAATGGGAAAAAGTGTAGGCTAATTAGTTAAAGGTAGGTCTAAAGCATAATTAGACTAGTATTATTGTAAAAGCGGACAGGGTGACTTCTTTTTTATTGGCTCGTTAGACTGTAAATGGGTGTAATAGTTATGCAGCCTATCCCTGCCCTTGGCGCATCCTGACTTGATTGCTCTATTGCAGCACTACGGACAGTTCCCTCATTGTACCTGTACCCACATGCTGCCTTATAAAGTAAAAGTCCTGCCTGAGGCAACAAAACAAAAAAATAAAAACAACAAACAAACAAAGAACTAGCCATAATAACCGAAATAACTAGAGCCAATGATCAGACAGTAATATAAATTCACATGTGCAGAATTATTTCCTTTCAGGTCTTGGTTTTGTTGAGGAAATATTCAAACACGTTGAATTGTTCTGGTTCAACTGACACATAATCAGTGAGATAAAGTTAAACTTCCAGTTCTTTATTCTGTCACTGAATGGAAGTTTGATTCAGTGACAATCACTGGATCTTCCTCTACACCCACAGCTGTGTTGTCACAATAACTGTAGTACATGTTTGGTTATTGTGTTTTTACAGTGATACAGAAGATTTAGATGATATATGAGAATGTAACTTCAGGCTCTGGATTGTTTCTCTGTGTGTCTTGTAAAACTTCCTATACTGAGAGAGAAATAGTTGTATGTCTACATCATAGTCAGCTTTATTTATGTAGGACATTCCAAACAGAGAGCCATTTCAAAGTGCTTTGCATAGACAAAGAAACCAATTAGAACAACATTAAAAACTGTAATAAATGAAATACAGAATATAATCAATACAGACCAAATAAAACAGGATTTTGAAAAATCCATTAAATCAAAATGAAAGATATGTTCGACTTAAATTTGTAGGCTTACTTGGCACCCAGCCTTATCAGACATTCCTGAGATGATAAAGTATGTGGGGTTGTCTAATCTCAGTTAGGTTCCCATGCATTTCAATTTGATTTTTAGCCAAGCTGTCTTTGGCAGACAAGTTAACGAAACTGACTGTGGTTCAATACTAAACAATAGACTTCATACTCCTGATAAAGATGTGGGCTTTACACACTAGTGGGAGATAAATTATGGCAAAACACATTCCTGATGTTCATGAGTAGCGTCTGAGCTATGTGAGTAAACATACACATAAATTAATCACCTCTATGCTTGGGTGCCATTTTGGTTTAGTGGTTAACACAATTGTTGGGTTTGAACCCTGTCAGTCTTTTAGTGAGGCATTCACAGCTTTTTCTTTGTGTTAGAATTGGTTTTCAACATGCATGTTTAAAATTACAGGCCAATATAAAAAGATTTTGTGATTTAAGTAACATTTTGTTCACTTGTAGGAGACATCATGGGTGGAAAATTGAGCAAGAAGAGAAAGGGATATGATGTTAGCGACCCCAAACAGGTGAAAGATGAGCCTGCAGCTGCTGGTAAAGACAAGCCTGCTAAAGTGGAGGATGGAGCCCCATCCACAGCTGAAACAGTGGAGGAAGCCGTGGGGTCAACTGTGGCAGCAGTCACTGAGACTGCAGAAGCTCAAGAACAGCCAACATCTGCACCTTCAGAAGAGCAAGAACAGGCTGCTCAAGTACAGGAACCAGCTGCAGCAGCAGAGGAAGCAGCTCCAGTAACAAAAGAACCAATTACAACAACAGAGGAAGCAAGTTCTTCAGCAGGTGAACCAGCTGCTGGAGCAGCTCAGAAAACAGAACCAGTAGAAGAGAAACCAGTTGTGGAAGCAGAGAAATCTGTTTTAGTAGCAGAGGAACCAGCTCCAGCAGCAGAGAAACCAGTTTCAAAAGCAGAGGAACCAGCTCCAAAAGCAGAGGAACCACCTCCAGCAGCACAGGAACCAGCGCCAGTAGCACAGGAACTGGCTCCAAAAACAGAGGAAACAGCTCTAACAGCAGATGAAATAGCCCCATCAGCAGAGGAACCAGCTCCAACAGCAGAGGAATCAGCTCCATCAGCAGAGGAACCAGCTCCAGCATCAGGGGAAACAGCTCCAGTAGCAAAGGAAACAGCTTCAGCAGCAGAGGAAACAGCTCCAGTAGAAGTAGAACCAGTTGTGAAATCTTTTCCAGTAGTAGAAGAACCAGTAAAAGGAGCAGAGGAACAAGCTCGAGGAGTAGAGGAACCAGATGTAGTATTAATGGATTCTGCTGCCATGGTAGAGGAACCAGCACTACTAGTAGATGAACCACTTGTAGTAGCAGAGAAATGTCCTCCAGCAGCAGAAGAGTCAGCTCCAGTGGTACAAGAACAAACCCCAGTAGAACTCCCAGAGGCTGTAGCATCAGCAGAGGGACTTGCTGCTCCAGCTCCATTAGAAGAACTTGTGCAAAGTGAGGTTGAACTTGAGTCTGCAGCTGCAACCGAAAATCTCCCTGTAGAAGAACCTGCTGCAGATGTGGAATCTGTGCCAGAACGTGTTCCATCCAGTACAGAAGAAGCCCCCAAAGAGTCACAAACAGTTAGTGAGCCAGAAGCCACTGTAGAGGAGACATTTGTGTCTGCTGTTGTGCCTGAACCCAGGCCAGCTGATAAACCAGTTGCTGAAAGAGTTCTGGAGCAAGTTCCAGAACCAGATCAAACCCTCAAGCCAGAGCCAGAGCAAGTACAAGAGCCAGAACCAGAGCAAGTATCAGGGCCAGAACTAGAGCATCTACCAGAGCCAGAACCCGAGAAAGTACCAGAGCCAGAGCCAGAGCAAGTACAAGAGCCAGAACCAGAGCAAGTATCAGGGCCAGAACTAGAGCATCTACCAGAGCCAGAACCCGAGAAAGTACCAGAGCAAGTACAAGAGCCAGTACTAGAGCAGGTACCAGAGCCAGAGCCAGTGGAAGCACATGAGCCAGAACTAGAGCAAGTACAAGAGCCAGAACCAGAGGAAGTACCAGAGACAGAGTTTGAGCAGAAGGCTCTTGCAGTGGAACTTACAGCAGAGGAACAAGCAGAAAATGTTGAACCAGAACCAGGCATAGCAACATCTGACTGTACTCAACTTGAGACAGTGGAAGCAGAAGTAAAAGCACCTGAAGTCTTGGCGACTGCAGCAGAGGAGGTCCCCTGTCATCATCAGCCTGAAGAGGAGGAATCTGGTTCCACAAACACCTGCATCAATGAGGCAGTAGCTGCATCAGGAGCAGCAGAACCTGTCCCGGAGATTGTCATCTCAGAGTCTGTCTCTGCCAGCAAAATTACGGCTGAGTCTGAAGAGGTAGCCAAAGTCTTTGTGGAAGAAGTGCCTTGTACAGAGCCTGAGGTAGAAAGCAAGATGGAAAATGGGGATTTAGAAAGCCCTTCTGTTTTAGAGGATGTGGCAGCAGTAGATGCACTTCCAGCTGTGAATGGAGAGTGCACAGATTCCACTGCCACAGAGACAAAGGAATGCATTAATGGTAATGAAAAACCAGAGGAGACACCTATCAAAGAGCAGAGTGACTTTGAGCTGAAAAAGGACGTGAAGCTGAGTGGGGATGTCCAGGAAGTTCCAGATGCCATCTCCGACATGGTGGACAGTCTCAGCACTGAGGTCACCCAGGCAGTCTGAAAAGAAGCTGTCTTTCAAATCAGCGTGAATTCAGTTTAATCCTCCGACGGTGGGAGAAAGCCATTAAGTTATCACAAACACAATGAGGCTTTCTGAAATGCTGTAACCGCCGCAGTGTCTAGAGTGTAACTCAGGCAAAAGGAGTCATCAAAAATGAAATGCAGCCACTTGAGGATAGAAAGAAAGAGAAATAGGCAGACAAACAGAGAGAGGAATAGTAGGTGAGATTGGAGATCAGAGAGATGACTTGAGTTTGGAATTTGAGAGGTGAGTGCAGATGGTTGAAACTTAACAGCAAAGCAACAATACTGAACAATATGATATTAATGAATAAAATCATTAGATCTGTCTTTGTGTGCGAGCCCGATAAGTGATTTGTTGGAACAGCTTCATTATTAGTATATTATCTGATTTAGAATTTCATATATCCTTTCTATTACTATATGCAAAGACATTACATACATGTTTTGGCCTTTTATAACGATGGTACTTGTGAGAACTGTTCATTTTAATTTGATTGTTCGGAAATAGAGAATAAAAAGAGATCGTTATAGCCCACAGTGATCTTCTTTTCTTTTTATGCATTCACAGTGTTTGAATTGTCTAAGTCACTAATAAGAGTTATTGTACTTTGCTGTAATGAATAATCAATGAATCAGTTATTATCAAATCATAAAATCAATAAAATTTTACAAAATTTACAATTTCATTAACTCTAAGAGAAACATTAGAACATCAAGGCTCTGTTAATTTCAAACCAGTTGCTGACATCATCTGCTCATATCAGCTCTAGTGGGTAAGAGTTTGGCTGATAATTCATATTTACTTAAAGCAACGTCCATTAGGTCACTGGTCACATTGCAAATATTTGGCTGGCTATCATATGCAGTCCATTTCTGATTTCATCTTCCTTACTTCGTACTTCCCCACCTCACCGTGCCCATTGCTGAGACTCCCTGCAATAGCAGCACACACAGCCAACATTTCACAGATCTATACCGGCAAAGGGAACTAAAAGGGGGGAGGGGCATGAATGGTGGTAGAAGGCAGAGAAAAGCAAGAGGGGGCAGGGGAGTGGTACTGTGATGCTGCACAGAGGAAAAAAGATGTCAAAATTAGATACTCTGTTATCTTGGAACAGACATTTTAGAGATTATTTGACAAGTTAAAATGACAGAAGCAGAGCTAAAAACCAGGTTTGAATAGTAACTGGCAGTGGCAAACATGTTTTTGACACCTACCTGATGCCTTCTTGCAGAATGCTGCCAGCGTACTGCTCACACTAATGTCAGACTGGAAGGTCTTTGTCATGCAGCTGCTAATGAACATACATTAACAAGGGGCAGTAAAATGATATTTGTGTTTATGTGCATCTGTGTGTGTACACATATGACAGTGATGTGTGTGTGGGTGGACGTGAGGTTGGGAGGAGTCATTTGCAGAGTAAAGCCATTCAACCCTGCAATAAGTGCTGGATCATGGGTCAGAGCATGAGACAAGATGTGATAGTGATAAGAAGAACCTGCTATAGATGCAGCTTCATAATGAGCTCACATACCAGCTGTCTTTGGTTTCTCCAGTACTACAGGGTTATAAGAGGAATTTGTAGTGAGGGTTTTTTTTTTTTGGAGCATGGAGCTGCTTTCAAAACAATTTTATTCTTAAACGAATCCTATCCACTATGGGTTAGTGCATTATCAGAGGAGGTATTGCTCTTATTTGTTCTTTAAACTTTTTTCCATTACCGAAGACCTTTAATGAAACCTCATCATTTCACTTTCCTTCCTTTTCTTGCTCCTTTATGTGTGAGTTAGTGTGGGAGAACAGAGTCCTTGTCTTTTGAATCTTGATTTAAACACTGCGTTAAAGTTGCATAGTTGTGAAAGGCCAGCTGCACTGCTTGGTTACCCCAACACTATGTGCTCTATATGCAAGCTCCCACACAAAGCTCAGACTGTGTCCCAGCTTCTTTTTTCCCTGTGTGCAGACTAGCTTGCAGGCTTTAGCTATCCCCTTCTGATCCCTATAAGAAGCAAAAAGAAAAAGAAAACGTGAACTAAATCCAAAAGCTATATTTTGAGGAAATTCATGAGGCACTGACCTATTGTGTCAAGTTGTCAATTTAGTTTTTTGTTCTTCTTTTCATTTAGGCAGACTATTCAAAAATCACTGTGTATGGGTTTTTAATGAAACTGTAAACTATGAGTACTTTCATGATTGACTTATCAATGTGTATGTGTGTCTATGACTGAGAAGTAGTTGAAAAAAGGGAAGATCAGTAATTTAAAGTAGTATCATGTGGAACATCCCTATAATTTTAGGCATTCAGATTCTTTATAGTCCCTTGACACATTTGTTAATGTACTGTATGCAGAAAATGGTGAACATGGGATGTATATCCATCCATCCATCCATCTTCTATACCCGCTTTTCCTGTTCAGGGTCACGGGGATCCGCTGGAGCCTATGGGATGTATATATATATATATAAAATTGATTATTATCCAAAATCTACATTACACTATTTAGTGTATAAAGCTGCATTATATATACATATATACTTACCTTACCTGAAGTGTGAAATTTTTTCACAATGCAAAACAATGGAACAGAAATAGTACATGGTCATTTTATAGCTGGACAAACTGTATGACCTCTGTCAGCAGAACACAAAATGATGATGATTAGTAGTGTAAGTGTGTAAGTGTTAGTGCTGACTATTGAGTAAACTGTTGACCATGCATTACATAGGGAGGAGGGACAATAGAGTACGGTATGAGGAGGGTATCAAACACAAGCTACAACATTAAAGATTCAAGAAAAAATAAGAAAGTTCAAGAAGAAAACATTAGTAGTTATTGACAGTGGCCTTGAAACATGAGCAAAACAATCCCCACACCATCAGCTGATTTGGTTAAAAAAACAAACAAACGATGGAAGTAAATGATATCCCCATTTTCCAACTGAGCCCTGTTCACCTAAAAACAGTAATGGCTAAGATGTAAAAATCTCTCATGTCAAACAACCAAAACTGTTCTCATTTTGGCAGAAAATACTTTGTGTAGGACTCATTTGGTTATAGCAAGAAGCAGACTGAGGACATGTCTTTCCAGGGCCCCTAATGCTTTATTATCCATATGGAGTGCT